>NW_020439691.1:10360-17591 GCF_000699045.2 Agrilus planipennis
TACGTATCTATACCTTACATAAGGTGTTTACCTGTAGATATACTTCTACCTATTAATAAGTATATTAAATAATAATCCTTTTTAATTATATTAGATATGTAACTTATTGAGCATACTATAGCCTAGTAATTATGAAAAATATTTAATTATTTTACCTCTAATAGAATTTACGTAGAGTAACATAGAGTAAACAGGAAACTAGAAGTCGATATTTTCAGGATATGCAGCGATAAGGTTTAAAATATCGAAATCACTTGTCCATTTCCTTCCTTTAGTAATGTTTGTTACAATAGTAAAGCTATAAATTTACGAAAAAAAAACTATCCAAACGTCTGAGAAGGCTGGGACTGAAAAGAAATTTGTCCTTTTGTAGGTCCAAGTGTTTTAATTAAAACAATTCGTACATTACGTAATTATATGTAATAAGTACGTAATATTAAAGCTCAGTTGTAATTTATACTGCTTATAATTTAAATTAGATTTTTAATTTTGTGCAATTCTAGTCAAAAGAGCCATCTGTGAACATAAAGAACATTTAAAGACAAACAAATTGATAATTATAAAGGCAGTATTTTAAACATCGACATTAAGTATTATTATTAAACAATACAATACCAACTAGAAAACAGGAAAAAAGAAAAGTATTAATATTAATTTGTTTCTCATTTATTTATTTGTTTATTAATTCGTTCATTATAAATGAACCTTGTTGCAATTTTGGTAGAATTTTAATGTTGTCAAACTGAATGAAATCGACTCTCGAGCAACTTCCTATTTACCATCTAGTTTCATAAGTTTGACAACTGAAATCAACTAAACTTGTACCAGAAAACTTTATAATAACTAATCAATCGTATAAGTAATAATTTGCCTTTTATTTATTTGTAAAATATTTCATAATCAAAGTGCGTAGTCGGGCCAGCAATAAGAAATTTGCTGATTGGAATACGCATCTTAAAATAAATATTTAATAATATCTACCAATTAAGAGAGATAGATGAAAAAATCACCTATTAAAATAACATTAAAACACTCAATATTTAACTTGGTATAATAATTACTCTTACTTAATTAATAGTACTTACTCTGTATCGTATTTGCACTATCGTAACTCTTAATTAAGTGCTTCGTAGATCGTTCTCTAGAGTTGCTACATAGTTAAAAAGTTATTGTATCACACAATACACTTTTTTGCATGCCTATATCTACTGTTTACTTATTACTATTATTACTGTTAAAAAGACCTTTAAAGAAATACTTAACTAAGTCTTCCTATTGTTGAGAATCGACTTTGAGATGTCACACTTGCATGCGTAACTCATATCGATTGCGAGATGCTACCAGGTTCACCAACTTCCTGATTCCTGGACGTTTCTCACAGACGTTATGAGACGGCACGACAACAAAGTGTACATTCTCGAATTATAATCGATCGAATCTGTCAACAAACATGTAACTTGAGTTATTTGATGTTTAGTAGTTTCATTACTGTATTGTACTTTAACGTTTAGAAGACATTTCGAAGTAAATAAGAACACCATACAGTAGGCGTTGTGCATGTCACTCTTTAGAGTATCTTTATTCTTCAGTAAGTAAGATAAGTTACAAATACTATTTAAACAAAACTATATACTCACCTAATTGAAATTATCAGCTAAAATAGTGAATAATAACTCAAAAAGAAACATGTTAACCCATTCAAACTAATAATACACGATGTTATTAAAAATAGTTGTATTAAATAAAAAATGATTGGAATAATAAAGTTAGTTATGATCAGTCGAATTTTTTGATTACGTAATTTATTTTCTTTTTCCTGTTTTCGTAAAACGCGTTTTTCATACGTCTTTGTGAATTTTCACAGGTGGCTGTTAAGTATATGTTGAGATGTTTAATATCAACATTTAATTGATATGATTATGATTACATACAAGTATAATCGTTTAGTCTTGTATACAGTGATACTCCATTGTAAATTTTAAAATAAAATTTACTGAAATTTATTTGTGTTTAATTTAGTTTACCGTCGCAGAAATGAATAATTATAATCATTCAATTTAGTGGATAAGAGATATATAAGAGATATATAACTACTAAACAATTGTTAATTCTTAATAAATCAATCCAGTAAGTAAGTAAAGAAAGTTTAGTCCTTGTAAAGAAATAAAACTATCTACAGACAGCGTAGTGAACGCCACCTATAGTAATTTGCTGCTGACAGGGGCTTTCTAAGNCGACCCTGCGCTATCCTCTGCTTTATATCCCTACTACTCCTTCCGTCCTGACTTATCTGACTTCCTAGATATCTAAAATCAGCCACTTCTTTTAATTTTTCGTCTCCTATCTTTATATTCGCTCTTTCCCTACTTTTTCTTCCCTTGCATACCAGTTTTTTTGTTTTACTTTTATTTATTTTCATACAGTACTGTTTTGTCAGTATCGGTTCCATTTAAAGCTATCTCAGTAGAGGGTAGTTAATCTTCTCGATCTATAGTAGGTGTCCAATTGGAGAGTATTTTCAAGAATCTTTATATTCGGTGTCCAATTGAGTTGCGCTCTTTTACTTTTGCAAAAAGAAGTGTCTTTTTTTTACCGTCCATATTAAGATCAATGCGAAATCTCCTTTTCGGATATTAGCTTTCTATTCGAGCAATAAATTTTAAGTTAAGACGATGGAAGAAGAAGCAACCAAAAACCACCCACCGCTTTCTCGAAGGTTAGCAATAATCTATCATCCAACCCCGACAGGCCAACAGTTCTCGAGTATCCCTTAAAACAGTTTTCTTTTCGTTTGTAACATTATCCCAGCACATTAGCTTCTTTTAGGCTTTCACAAAGCTCTAACCTCACCCCATTTATATATAGGTACAATACCTGTGTACCCAGCACCTATATCTTCTACACATTATATGTACACCACATGTATTTAGCGCGTATTTACCTAACTAGGTACAAGATTTAAACGCGAACAATAAATTATTCGCACCGTCGAGTGCGGTTGCAAATTGCCATTATGCAACCTGCCTAATTACATTTTCCTCTTACACCAGGCGTATATCAACATAAATCAGACAATATTAAAGTCCGCAGATATAATAGATTTTCATTTTCAATTCACACTAGCATTCGCGACGGAAACATCTTAAGTGAAGCAATTAGTCAATGTAATATATGTTGGTAGGTATCAGTGGCGGCTCGTGGCTGAAATGAGTAGGGATGCTATTCTCAACCTTTACGAAAATGAATGAAATAGAATAACTAGAAGCAGGATGACTAAATCAATTTCTACACTTTATTACATTTAAAATTATGGTACACGATTTTTAAGGATTTTAACACATGCGGAGTGAAAACAAAATATCTTCCAGAAGCATGCCAGGGTCGGAACTACGGGAGCAACAAGGCTTCACATTATGGCCTTGCATACAGTGTGCCTGCGCACAACAATCAAACGACACTTCGGTGGAACTGTGAGGCATGCAGTTCCATATAAACATTCTTGAATTTTCTTCTTAAACTGCGAGGTAGCTACTTAGGAAGTATGTATTGTTCATCATGTATGAGGACAGAAATAATGGAAAAAAGATTCACTGTATTAAATATCATCTATAATTATTAAATGGGAAAGCGAATTTCTGCACTTCCACAGTATCAGTCTTATCCCCTACAAAATACTCCCCCATATATGCATCTGTCTTCGTTTTGTTTTGTTGACAGCATTGCCGAAACTCCTCGAAAATCGGGCTCACTAGCTGCCAAAAAAATAACATTTGGGTGTTACATTTCCACCAGCTACTAAAGCAATGCCTTCGGACTACGCCGGAGGGTAGAGCGGAAAGTCCCCTCAACCTCTTATCTCTTTTAAAAAATCGTGGGAATAAGTGGGTGGTGGTGGTGGTTGGAGGGAAACAGATGAGACGGATGAAATGAAGACAGAAACATTCCTTTGTAGTTCCTAATCTCCATTGTAATCTGTACTCTGAAGACTCATGATTCGTCACTATGATAACACATTCAAAGAATTTTGGGCATAGTTCTTCCAATCGGTGCAACATCGTGCAGCTTTTGCTCGGATGACAGCAACTTTGCGACGATTTTTGCACACAAATTCGTAACTAGAGATGTTCTGATAGAATTGGTTTTCCCGAATTAACTTAACTCATTGTCTAGCATTCAAGCAGTGAACAGGCGTGAAAATCAGAAAGCGCAAGAGACTGCATACGTTCAATACTTTCAGAAAGATAGGAAGTCGAGGATAATCTTGCCCTGCATCATCTTTGCTGTCTTGGAGGACATTTCTCAAATGTTTTATCCACTTGGAAGGGACCGGTTTCTTATATACATCTTCCAACTTTTTATCAACTTCAATTTCACAAAAAAAATGATTTCGAATTGTGGTTCCGTCTGCTGACAATCTCAATAGTCAACAAAAGTAAAAACCACAACCACACACGGAAAAATCTTTCCTCTAATTATAGGTATCAAGTCTTTACCCTAACGGCCTAATACACTCGAACAGTGTCTCCCTTTTGTTGATTTCGCTCGTCAAATGTTATTAGATAGATGCAGTCAAATTTTAAATATAAAGTACAAAAGTATTTGTTGTAACAAACAACACCTAATACTAAATAATTCTACTACTGAGAAAAATGGACCAGGAAGGATTTTATGGTCGACATTCCCCATATACTGTTACCTCGAATATTCAAACTTTTTCTTATTTTATAGATACAGAAATAAAGATTTGCGAAAAACATTTACTTATCTATGTATTTAATTTTGTCTTTATTTATTACTATTTGATGTAGAATTTAAAACGGTACGGTTTTTACACTCATTAAAATTGTAAAATACCACAAAGACAGCAGGTAAAAATGGTTCTATCGGGGCTGTTTGCGACGCGCTGATGAGATCCAAGAAGATCGAAATCGCGATCCGCGTCTGGCAGTTTCGATACAATACAGACCACTTCGAATGAGGTTGGCTACGCCGGGATTCGTTTCAGCAAGTAGATATCCATATATTTAAATGGACCTTGTTGGATCATACGTAATCCTAAAATGTAGCATCGTACTACAGATGGCGTTTACCGCGCCATTTGTGGTATTTTCTAAAACGCGCCGTTAAGATTATCTGTGGACCTCTAGACCATGCCGCTCGGTCACAGACCAACTTTTACCTGCTGTCTTAACAGTGCGTTTTAGTAACGTTGAGGTTGGCTACGCCGGGATTCGTTTTCAGCAAGTAGATATCCACACAAGTGGACCTTGTTTGAGCATACGTAATGCTAAAATGTAGCATTATGCTACAGGTGGCGTTTACTGCGCCATTTGTAGTATTTTCTAAAACGCACTGTTAAGACAGCAGGTAAAAGTTGGTCTGTGTTCTGTCGGAGCTGTCTGCGAAACGCTGATGAGATCCAAAAAGATCGAAATCGCGATCCGCGTCTGGCAGTTTCGACAGAATACAGAGACCACTTCGAATTATTTTATTCTGTAATCACACAGTTTATTTTACCTAGAGGCATAGCTATCCCACATCCTTAACTATTTGCGAAAAGTAATCTAGGTCTACCTCTACTTCCCGTTTCTGCCACTGACTAGACCTTCATGCCCGAGAAGGTGTCCAACTAACCTATCTCGCCTATTTCTTATTGACTTCCATAGAGTCCTCTGTTCTCCTATTCTTTCTAATACCTCNACGTTGAGGTTGGCTACGCCGGGATTCGTTTTCAGCAAGTAGATATCCACACAAGTGGACCTTGTTTGAGCATACGTAATGCTAAAATGTAGCATTATGCTACAGGTGGCGTTTACTGCGCCATTTGTAGTATTTTCTAAAACGCACTGTTAAGACAGCAGGTAAAAGTTGGTCTGTGTTCTGTCGGAGCTGTCTGCGAAACGCTGATGAGATCCAAAAAGATCGAAATCGCGATCCGCGTCTGGCAGTTTCGACAGAATACAGAGACCACTTCGAATTATTCTATTTTATTAAAATTGTGTACAGATTTTACAAATAAAAGAATTTTTAATTTTGAGGAACATCAAACTGAACTAAATTTCTTTCTGCTGTCTATTGTTTCTCTTATTTTTTTGCGATATTGTGTCGCGGTTTTAGAATTAATCGCGTCTCTGCCCGTGGGCACATTTTGTTGTAAAACCGTATATATGCGTGGAGGTATCTGTAAATTACTTTTTGCATCCTATCACAACATTTTTGGAAGAGAGCATAAAGAACATACAGTTAGTTTCAATCTGGGACATAGTAATGACCCAAGTACACTATTCTATTGTTCTATTTTCAGGTTTCAGGTGTACATGTCCGTAACATCGTTTCTTTTTTTTCAGTTTAATACAGCCTGCTAAAAATATTTAGGTACCGCTTCACTTCACTATTTTAATCAGCGATTAGAAACTTGTGTATTTTTCATGATTGCTTTTCTTACTTGTCGTGAATTGATTCACATTTACGCCCACTTTCCCCAATTCACATTTTAATAAAATTTTGAAAGAACTTAACCAATGAATTTAACAGTATTCATATATCTATCTCATTATTCAACAATGAATAATGAGATAGATATATGAATACTGTTAAATTCATATATCTATCTCATTATTCAATAATGAGATAGATATATGAATTTAACAGTATTCATATATCTATCTCATTATTCATTGTTGAATAATGAGATAGATATATGAATACTGTTAAATTCATTGGTTAAGTTCTTTCAAAATTTTATTAAAATGTGAATTGGGGAAAGTGGGCGTAAATGTGAATCAATTCACGACAAGTAAGAAAACCAATCATGAAAAATACACAAGTTTCTAATCGTTGATTAAAATAGTGAAGTGAAGCGGTACCTAAATATTTTTAGCAGGCTGTATTAAACTGAAAAAAAAGAAACGATGTTACGGACATGTACACCTGAAACCTGAAAATAGAACAATAGAATAGTGTACTTGGGTCATTACTATGTCCCAGATTGAAACTAACTGTATGTTCTTTATGCTCTCTTCCAAAAATGTTGTGATAGGATGCAAAAAGTAATTTACAGATACCTCCACGCATATATACGGTTTTACAACAAAATGTGCCCACGGGCAGAGACGCGATTAATTCTAAAACCGCGACACAATATCGCAAAAAAATAAGAGAAACAATAGACAGCAGAAAGAAATTTAGTTCAGTTTGATGTTCCTCAAAATTAAAAATTCTTTTATTTGTA
>NW_020439692.1:0-1677 GCF_000699045.2 Agrilus planipennis
GGGATGTCCTAGTTTTAGGGAAATGCAAAGATTAGCTCAGGATAGGAAGTGGAGATGCGTGTCCAACCAGTCTTATACTGACATCCTTATGATGAATCATACAGTATATATATTATTAAGCTTTAGATCACATTTTATTGCTATTTATATCCATTAATTTTATCGTACAAAATGAAATTTTCTAATGTAATAATTGAAGAGAAATTTTCTAATCAATACCGCAAGGTAGCGCAAGTGGGAATTGCGGTTAAGAATAAACTCATCGGAACGTGCACAGTTGATAAAATCTGTAGACATTATTTCTGTAAAATTATGTGTCTTTTCCGGGGTGTCTTCCCAGTTCGTGATTTCCAATTTCGTGATCTCATAAAATTTCGCATTTTTAGTTCTCACTTCGTGACTTATACATTTATAAATGTTTGGAAATAATTGTTGTTTAATGCTTCGGGTTTTCATCATTTTATTAACATCAGTTATAGATAAAAATAAATACCACTAATTCTTTAGAGTCGTGACACAGCAAATTGAACAGGCGAAATAGCATACTGAAGCCAAACATAATGGAACTTATTCAAATAGTTAATGTGGATGTTATGTGTTTCAAAATATTATCATGTATTATTAAATTTGACCGAATTTATTATGTATGTAAATATAACGCAGGTACTGTTAATAAGTAAAATATGTAATTTCTAGCGGTCTTTGAATTAAATACCACCACCCTCACCAAAGTCCCAAACCACTTAAATTCCGTTCAAAAAGTCATTTAGACACTAAACCAATGAAATTTTAATTTATAGTAGTATGGTAATATATAACTAATACAAATGAGGACACACGACCTATCCCAATACAATCTTAATTACTAATATTCATTAGATATTTTTTTGTTTTATTTGTTTTATTGCTGGTGTTTGTTTTTTCTTTTTTCTCTTATAGAATTACCCGGTACTCCTGTAAATGGAATGGGTAATCCCGTTGCTTTTATAAAATAAATAGATTTCTTCTTGACCTTGAAATAAAAAAAAGATTGGTAATTAACAAATGTTATAGGTAAAGTAGATATCAACATATCAGTAATTTCTTCTTCTTCTTCTTGTGTTTTTAAGATAAGATTAGTTCCTACCGTTTCTTTTTGTTTAGTTAATTTAAAAGTAGCGATAAAAAACAGACCCATTACAAGAATTTCAGTTGTATACACTGTTTATCGTCAACCCCTTTCGAGCGTATACCGTTACTTGGCAAGTGCTTTTTAGGGAGCCAAGACAGCCACTTAAAAGGGTGATTAACCATCGGTTTTATTTATGTATCTATGAAACACCAACTATCTACGAGTGTAGCAAGCAGCGTCATCGTTAAAAAAGCATCTGGAAGAAAAGACAAACGATTCATAGCTTCTTTACATTAGTGATGTGGTGAAATAACAAAACTATTGTTGGTATTGGTCTTTTACAAAATGAGGATTGTTTTGTTTTGTTGGAACGGCTTTAATGTTATACAAGGTGTTTCAATTAATTTTTGACCAGAGTTAGTAAAAGAGGGTCTATGTGAGCTATAATTAAAATTTAAACAATTGTAGAAAATTGCTGTTAGTGATTACAGAAAAACAATTTTAGAAGTGGTAACATTAATACATAACAAAACGAAAATTAATATTTTTATCCAAGCAATATTCTT
>NW_020439692.1:1936-5175 GCF_000699045.2 Agrilus planipennis
ACCTCTACCCCTCCTAACTCCTGTTTCTGCCTCTAATATGTCTCTGACTAGACCTTCATGCCTGAGAAGGTGTCCTACCAACCTATCTCGCCTATTTTTTATTGTCTTCCATAGAGTCCTCTGTTCTCCTATCCTTTCCAATACCTCTTCATTTCTAACCTTTTCTACCCACGATATCCTCATCATCCGCTTATACCACTACATTTCGAACGCTTCTAACCTTTAAGATAGCAAAAAATACAGTGAAGTAAAAGAAATTTACTCAAAACCTTAACAAAAGTTATTTGTGAAACATGTTATAAGTAGGTAATAGAAAGTAAAACAATAGTATATGATAGTTTAAATAAGCATTCGAAATGTGGTGTTATAGGCGAATGATGAGGATAACGTGGATAGGAAAGGTTAGAAATGAAAAGGGAATTAGAAAGAATAGGAGAACAGAGGACTCTATGGAAGTCAATAAGAAATAGACGAGGTAGGTTGGTAGGAAACCTTCTCAGGCATGAGGGTCTAATCAGAGACATATTAGAGACAGAAACAGGACTTAAAGGAGGTAGATCTAGATTAGATTACTGTTCGCAAATAGTTAAGGATGTGGGATGTCCTAGTTTTAGGGAAATGCAAAGATTAGCTCAGGATAGGAAGTGGAGATGCGTGTCCAACCAGTCTTATACTGACATCCTTATGATGATGATGAGAAAGTATGCAGAACCTCGAATTAAATATACTACAAAAGATTCAGTTGTACACATACNGTGGGATGTCCTAGTTTTAGGGAAATGCAAAGATTAGCTCAGGATAGGAAGTGGAGATGCGTGTCCAACCAGTCTTATACTGACATCCTTATGATGATGATGAGAAAGTATGCAGAACCTCGAATTAAATATACTACAAAAGATTCAGTTGTACACATACAAGTACTTGATTCCTGAATTAAATTTTATAATATACTTTTGCTTATTAATTTTTTACAAACTTTTTTGTTATATTTTGGAGCATGTATTACTGGTTATTTCAGTATATTTGCTTTATTTTATCCTCTTCGCTTAAGCTTTTCCATAAAAAGGTTCACTGTTATCCCGATAAGTTTTGATTTTGTTCAACTAACACATTATTTTTTTTAGGATGTAAATCTGATTTATACTACCAATATAAGTTTCTGTTGTATTTGGTTAATTTTATAATTGGGCCTTGTTATGACTAATTATTACTTTATTATTTATATATTTAATTATCAAAACAAATTATGTGATCAATTTTGTAGTACAAATATTACATTTTGTCTACGTATTCAGAAAAGATGTATACACAAAAGTAATACAATATTGTTACAATGTATTTATCGTAATTAGTTCGTAAAAACTATTAAGATATCTACTGTTACATAATACCAAGAATATAAACTTAACTAAATAAATTTTAAGGAGCATATATATACATATGTAAGGCGACATATTTTCATTACTCCAACCAACCTTCAACGTTTGTTTTATTGGGAATGAATCCTGTTTATACGTTATTATACGTGGAGGTCTGTACATCATGGAATGGAAGGGAAGATCATTTACAAAAAAAAAATTAACCATAAATAATTCAACTTGAAAGAAGCTTGTGGTGTAAATTACAGTTTAGAAAAAAGACAACGGTCGACTTTTTTCTAATTTTTTAAGTTAAGTTCTGTTTGTTGTGAACTTATGATGGTAGATATTGAAAAAATAATCAGCTAAGCTCTATATAATATACATAAAATATCCTTTAGAAAAGGAAAAAAGTAGATTTGTCTATTTCTGAATCACTATGCAAATATCTCATTTCCTACCCTCTAAATTTCAATTGCAAATACTGCTGCTTTTTTAAAAAAAGGCATTTTATAGCACACCGTCGCGAAAGGTTTATGACGGTCAGACAGAACTCTCTGTATTCTTCAAGATTTGTTCTATAGCGTGATTTTTCTTCTTTTTCCTTTGTTGGTATTATACGAAAGACGCTACCGAAAACCGTTAATTTCAGTCCTGAGCAATAGTTACCGGCTTGCTCCTCAAGAAGCTAGCGAGAGCGATGAGGGAATCTGCAACCACTATCATGCGCTGCTGCTACGAGGCGTTCTACCAGAGCTGAAATTAACGGTTTTTGATCGCGCTTTTCACATCTCCTTAGTAGATTTTTGGGAAAACAAGAAGAAAACACGCTGTAGAACAATTCTTGAAGAGTACATCCCTGTTAGTTAAATATCACGACGCTGTGCAAGAAGGAGTCTTTTTTTGCAAAATGCAGTACTTTACAAAAACCATACAGTATTTTCGGTTGATATTTAGTTGGTGGGTGAAAGACTACTAATACTGCAACGCCTACAAATTTCAGCACATAATTAAAGACAGTACAACTGTAGGGATAGATATACAAGGGCAAAAGATTAGTATGCTTAGATTTGCAGATGGTATAGAAGTAATAACATCTAGCAAGGAGAAGTTAGAGTTTAAATAAAATGGAAGCGGTATTGACAAAACAGTACTGTATGAAAATAAATAAAAGTAAAACAAAAATACTGGTATGCAAGGGAAGTTAAAGTAGGAAAAGAGCGAATATAAAGATAGGAGACGATAAATTAGAAGAAGTAGCCGATTTTAGGTATCTAGGAAGTCAGATAAGTCAAGACGGAAGGAGTAGTAGGAATATAAAGCAAAGGATAGCGCAGGGTCGAGTCGCCTTTAATAACAAGAAGTCACTTCTATGCTCGCGAACGGTAAATTTAGAGATTCGAAGGTTGTTAAAGGTGTATGTTTGGAGCACGTTGCTGTACGGATGCGAAACATGGACAATGGGCGCGGCGGAAAAAAAAAGGTTAGAAGCGTTCGAAATGTGGTATAACAGGCGAATGATGAAGATTCCGTGGATAGAGAAGGTTAGAAATGAAGAGGTATTAGAAAGAGTCAGAGAATAGAGGACTCTGTGGAAGTCAATAAAAAATACGCGAAATAGGTTAGTAGGACACCTTCTTAGGCAGACATATTAGAGGCAGAAACGGAAGTTAGGAGGGGTAGAGGTAGACCTAGAATATATTACCTACTGTTTGCAAATAGTTAAAGATATGCGTTCTTTTAGTTTTAGGGAAATGCGAAGATTAGGTCAGGATAGGAAAGAGTGAAGGTGCGTGTCCAACCAGTCTTAGGACTGACGACCTTACGATGATGATGATGATGATAGGCTGAGTTTTGAGACTCTACTTTCGACTGAGTCTT
>NW_020439692.1:6726-10560 GCF_000699045.2 Agrilus planipennis
AGATTTTTCTTTGTACAAATAATGCGTAGGTTTAAACATCCTCCTTGGAATTAATTTAATAAGAGTACGCTACATGTATAATGTACGCCTCGCCTTATGTGTAAAATGGAGCAGAATACAAAGCGTGATCCAATTTAGATGATTACGTAAAAAATGAAAATATAATAACAGTAACACATGAAACGCATCGTTATGATAACAGAGAAAAGGAAAATACCGATAGATGGTCTTTTGAAATTGACGACTTATCATTCATTATTGAACACATGGGTAGTTTAGGCGTTTACAAGGTAGAGTTCCATATTTTCACTAAGAGTAGGAATTTATTAATGAATACCCACCAAAATTCATTATTATTACTATTACATATAATATATGTTTCAACCCACAAGGGCGTCTTCAGATCAATGATGTAAGTTGAAATTATTTGTATTTATTTTTCTTTTATACTGAATCTTCACAATTATCACTCTATGTTGTGATGGTAAATAGGCTCTTGGTCTCAGAATGACAATAGTAGGAGGGTTTGGTAGCGGTACCTATCTGTGCGTGGGTACGAATGGATGGTAAAATCTCTTCTTAACACATTTCGCGTGCTCTCATGCTTCAGAATATTTTAGAATACACTCATTGAGTAATGAAGATGTAATATGAAAATTACAGAATTTCCGAGAAATTCGATAAACTTCTCAAACATTCCAGAATTTCCTAGATTTTCTAGAAAATACTAAATGTATCAAAATTCTGGAGTGTTTCAGAATGTTCTTGAAAGTTCCACTACCTAGTTTGTATAACGTTTGGAAATTTTCGCGATGTATTCTTAATCGGGCAACGCCGGACTTTCAGTTAAATGTTTCTATTAAAAACGTTACTATATCATAAAAGTCAACAAATGTATTACCAAAAAGCTTCTATTTATATTCTTCTAATGTAAAAAATTTAATCTTCCCTCATAACGTTTTCAGTGTATTAGAATTAGAAACTCTCCTTTAGGGGTGCTATTCAAATACGTAAGAGCGTAATATATATATTAAATCAAAAAAATAAGCGTTTTGTGACATTGCGTATTATAAAAAGAATGTAAAATGTTTTACAACAAACAATGTTTTTGTCGTTTTGCCATCGTTTTTGTATTTTTGCTAGTCGTGCCGATCTACATATTTATAGGCGTTAATTTATTGATTATACAGAATATGACGTTTATAATAAATAATATTTGAAGTCATTTATTAAAGTAAAAAACGTATACTGTTTTAGATAGTTTTTTGGAATATAAGGACACTGTTTACTACCGGTACGTTTAATTGGTTAATATAAATTTATTGGTTAATTCTTAGTGGTTGTCAATTTTAGAGATAATTAATTAGTGATTCGTCGCGCTGTTATAATGATTTGGATTTATATACTCGTTTATAATAATGGTTAGCTTTTAGACAATAATTTTTAAATAATTGAAGTGGCTGATGACATTGAATAATAATGTGCAACGATTAATGTGAACAATTTAGCTTATCGCATCACATGGACGTTCTAAAAAATTGCCTCCAATTCACAGTAATATATTGTACTCAAGAATGTGAATTAAATAAATTTGTTAGTTTTGTTTCAGTGTAAATTACCACAAGATTTAGGGAGTTAAGGTAAATTCCTCTCATTTTTGAATGTGAAGTTCATATTCAAGTGCGCTTTAAAAAAATTATTACTTTACTGACTTTTTTGTGATTTATCATTGGAATACAGAGAAGAATAGATTTGTGCAGAAATCTAAATGGCATGCACGAAGAGGTTAGGAAAAGGAGTCTGTCGCCGTGCATCATGTTTTTGTTCATATCCAAAACGGTCTGATTGACTTTTTAAAAAAAAAGATACAAACGACAATAAATTAACAATGTTATACTATTTGATGCCTTAGTAAATTATTTTTTGAATTAACTTTGCCCACTACAGATAACCTCAAATTTATGAGGTAAAATTGTTGTTGCTGTCACTCCCCCGCCGGGAATCGAACCCGGGCCCCCTTGTTACGCACCAGTACTGTACTTTAGTACCTAGGTAATGTTAATTTGAGTAATTTATTCAGTAATACATTGAATTAACCCTACAAGAATTCAGAGTGTCTCGTTATTCCATTTGTTTAAAGCTAAATGTGGGAGGAGGCATATCGAACGATTAAACTAATACATTTCATTATTAGCAACTGATATCGTTAATTATTTATTGTTTATTTGCTGTTTTCACAATTATTATTTGTAAACTACTTTATTGCAATTGATTGCTTAAAATTCTTCTCAATTTGAATACGAATCTTCATTTTCCATGCTTCATAAAAATAATATTCAATAATGGACACTGAGAATCAAAATATTTAATTAGTAAGCTGTCAATACAGGTGTTTGAGTCGCAACAATTAATTTGTATTATTTTTTTCAAAATTTGTCAATTTCACAGCATTCTTCAGTTGTTTGAAGCTAACTAAATCTGTCATTAAATTTCTAACACACTGTAACTAATTAACCCACTTTGAAAGTAAGGGCGGGAAGCTTGAGGGTATAGGTATCTTTCCTGAGAATATTGTTGCTCCAGCTTTCTTAGTGTAAAATAGGGATGCTTTATCGCTATGTATTGCCCTGTGCTCCATTTTAAAAAATTAATATCTCGAAAACGGTAAATTTTAGAAACAGGAAAACCTTTACCTAGAATCATAAGAATCATAATTCAAAACCATCATAATATATAGGGTGTTCCATTGTTCCAAGGTTGATGTCAACTTCCGATATAACCGGAAGTGCTACATAGATGCCATTATTTTAATTGAAGAGGGCATACCCAATAGCGCCACTGTACAAATTTTCAAATTTTAAATCGGAGTAGTTTCTGAAATATTCTAATGGGCCGTTACCTTTAAACACCCTGTATATAAAAACAATCAACTGTAATTTATTATTTTTGTTGGTGTGAAGTAATCGTATAGGAATAAAAAGCGTACGAATTAAATAAAAAAAATCAGCACAGTTTTTCTTTGCACGATATGCTGGAAACAATAACGTTCCGAGAAAGGTCAACTGCGATAATTGCGATGCGGCTCAATACTCAGTAAACAGAGTGACTGAGGCCACTTCGTGACCGTTGTGTGACCACTAATAATTTAATTCAACTGAACGAGATGTGTTCAGTCTAGCGCCCACTTGGGATACAAATAGGAGTGAAGTTCAAATATAATATCAACATTACTACTTATTTTCGTCTAACGATAAGCATAGGCAGATAGGCACTTTTATCCAATTATACAAAAAAAGAGAATATTAAAAATTGGCGAATATTTTATATAAACTTACAACAAAGTACTTTCATGTTTATTACTCTCTCGTAAGGTCGTCAGTCCTAAGACTGCTTAGATACGTACCTCCACTCTTTCCTGTTCTCCTCTTGTCCTTTGTTCTCCTATTCTTTCTAATACCTCTTCATTTCTAACCTTTTTTACCCACGTTATCCTCATCATTCGCCTATAACACCACATTTTGAAAGCTTCTAACCTTTTCTTTTCCGCCGCGCCCACTGTCCATGTTTCGCACCTACACAACGTCGCGCTCCAAACATACACTTTTAACAGCCTTTTACGAATTTCTAATTTAACCATTCGCGAGCATAGAAGTGAATTCTTTTTATTAAAGGCGACACGACCCTGCGCTATCCTCTGCTTTATATCCCTACTACTCCTTCCGTCCTGACTTATCTGACTTCCTATATATTTAAAATCAGTCACTTCTTCTAATTTTTCGTCTCCTATCTTTATATTCGCTCTTTCCCTACTTTTTCTTCCCTTGCATACTAGTA
>NW_020439693.1:0-1307 GCF_000699045.2 Agrilus planipennis
GTAGTTTTATTGCAACTAATAGCCCTGTCAAATTGTGACTAAGTTCAAGAAATACGTACGAATCATCAATTATTTCTACATTAATTTTATTTTGGAAGCATAATACGTTGATCCATAAGTAATTAACTTTAATAGTCACCAAAAATTAATAAAACTAATGACCTCTGGTCGATGTTTAGAATTTCCAATCATACTATGTAATGCGAATCAGTTGGGAACTCCTCACATCTAAGTGTACTTATGCAAAGGGTTATGTAAGAAGGATAAACTTCGGTCTTACAAAGTCCTTGACTCACTTGAACGTTTCTTAGCCAGTCAATTCGCCCATCCAACACTTACTACCGACAGTTCTTACAATGAAGAAGCATTTTTACGTGCTGCAAAGTACGTCGTTCATAATTCAATTTGGTCGTTAGCTAGTGAAAGTACGATAATTGATATCCAGTTGACATTTGCCGGCTAAATTTTCGTTCGACTGACCAGGTAAGTTACACACACAACTTTAATTCATACAGCAGTTGGAATATAGTTCGATTCATGTCCATGAAAAAGTTGACGAGTAGTGACAGTGAAGAAAGTAATTAAGAAAAAGTTGAAAGCACTATTACTCATCGGTTGTTCTTATGATTCTAATGATTACACAATGAAAATCCTCAACAAAACTAAATAGTAAACAATAAAATTAGTGTACTGTTACACTGTGTTTTACAGAATTTATTATGCATGAGCTCGCTTTTTGAAAAAGAAACTAATTCAACGTTTTTACGAGATTCTCATTCTGCTTTTTTTTTTGTCTTTGAGCATTGAATAATTTTGCCTATTAACAGAACAGATAACAGAAACGTCTTTACAACACAAAAGTTCACACAAATGTTCATTACAACTAAGATAAAAACTTTCTACAGGTTCATGTTCACATTCACTTTAGAGTTCAAGGAATGGCAAGCTTTACTGAAACTAAATATCTTTATTGATCAGCATACTCATCTAATTTGCATAATTAAACAAATTTTCGATTTGACATATTGTATACCCATTAGCACATACGAAGAATGACGCAAAAAAGGAGTGAAGAATGGTTTCCTTCCTTATACTACAAAATTATTATCAACAAAATTTATAGCCATGTGCCTCTTATGAAAATATCAAGCAATTCATTTACCATATATCTACAACTATATAATTAAGCTAAAACATTTTCAAAATGCTAAATAGCAAAGCTTTATCTGATTCACAGTGAGAGGTAAATTAACACAAAATTGTATAATTACAAAAATCATCTTTAATTAAAAATAATTAAAAAATAA
>NW_020439693.1:1572-3236 GCF_000699045.2 Agrilus planipennis
AGTTTCAATACACTCTAAAATCACTCGAAACAAGTGCGTGCTGATGAAAGAAATTTTTGGAAAAGCATTTAGAATGATCAATACTCTTGTAAAAGTAAGTAGAATCTTCATAAAAAAATAATTTCTTAATTAAAAATTTTATTACCTTCTATTAAGAATTATCGTAAAATTTCCAAAAATATTTGTTAGATATTGATTATCATTCCAACTCATTCCCTCCTAGATAATAAGTCTAATTAATGAGTTTCTATTCAAAAAATAATAATTTTAGTTATAAACTTACTTTTATAATGACTTTATATCACTCTATTGCTTGATACATGACAGATATCACAAATATATTAGCATTAGACGGAAGTCCTTAATGATTTTTTAATATGGTTTTTAATCATTTTTAAATGTGGCAGCCCATTCCGACAATACAGAGTGTTCCACGTACGCATACCATTAAGTTTCCATTAAAACCAAATGCGGTCTGATTTTTATTTTGTGACAAAAGTTATACAGTATGTTTAAAATTAACGTACACTATCATCATTTAATTAAATATTAATTATTTAACCGACTGGCAACATCATGTAATAAGCAATACTTATAGCTTTTCGTAACTTCCTTGTGTAATCTTTAAACGTATATGGGCATCTAATACAGGTTTTTTCTCAAAGTAGCGAAAACGTTTCCAGCGAAAGTTATTTGTTTGGGTTCGCTTAAAAGTTTCTTTAAAGGAATGTGTACCTATTGAAATTCATACGGTAACTACATTGAAAATTTGTATAGCGGATGTTTCAATTTATTTGCGAAGAATTTAAATAGAAATCTATTCATTTTTAAAGCCTTACTTTGCGAATTCGTACGTAAATCTCATCTACAAACATACCAATTATTTGTCATAAAATTACGGTAGGAAAAGACAATACGAACGAAGTGAATAGCAGTAAAAATCCTGTCATTCATTAAAAGACTTCGGCTAAACCCACAACAGTCTCCTTTATATTTTATTTGTAATAAAAGAGAATGAACTATTACGTATAATTTTGTAATTTCATTAAATTTTGGTTTAATATTTGTCACTCCTTTACCTACCTATATAAACGCGATAGGTAATATACTAAATTTATACATCTATTAATAATGTTGTAATTGACACAATTTAATTAATTAAGTTCTTAAAAGCTTTAATAATACGCTCAGCATAATATTTGAAATTCTGATTATAATATTTCACTTCATTTCAAAATTGTTACATTACAAAATATACTTTATTTAATAATGACAAATTTACGCACAGGCTCGTTTAGAATTTCATCATATAGATATATAATTTCAATCATTACTCTATACCTATATATATACATATATAATAGTCATACCCATATGCATATGTACTTTAAGTGTTAATTAGTCAATATGGAGTGAAAGTAAAATCACCTGGAGTTGTCGATTGAAACTGATTCTTAATGTCTAATTTATTCCAGAAATAATCAATGAATTTGTTTACGGATATCCTGTTGTTCCTTCTTCTGGTTTCCCAAGTCAATTTGGCACCAGAAGTTACCAACAACAAGGTACGTAACATAAGCTATATGAGTAGCTTTCTAATGGTTCTAATGATTTACTTGCAAATAAATGAGTTTTAAATTAAAACAAATTAGGCAACTACCAAA
>NW_020439693.1:3903-6503 GCF_000699045.2 Agrilus planipennis
ACGAGAGACTCGAGTCTCTCAATTTTTCAGTTTTATTCATTCAGTCTCTCTGTGAGAGACTAGAATCTCTGAATTAACATACAGAGATTGTGAGAGATCCATAAAAACACCTAGGCAATAACTGAGAGACTGTGAGAGATGCTCCCAGAGACGCTGAAAGACTCTGAGAGACTGAAAGTTTTTGTCTAGGGAATACTATTATTATTTATTATTGTAAACACATTAAATGAGCTGGTGCTTTTCTGATTCGAGTCTAAAGACTGTCGTCGCTTGGAGTAGTTTCCTGACGAAGTCCTCTGAAGAAGCTGGTCACCGTTATGAAGCAGCTCCACTGACGACGGCCTTTAAAACCGAATCAGGATAACACCAGTTCACCAACTGACCGCGAAAGCTTTACTAATTTGTCATACTAAATAAATTTCTTTGTAGCAATGGCGAGATACAAAGAGTACGATCAATAAAGTAACCAGTACCATTAACGCCCAGTTTATTGATGAGAGTCAAGTTGTAAGTACAACTATTGCCATTAAATAGGAATTGTTATGAAATCGAAAGTGTTACATTCAAATTCCACATTTCGTGTTACTTTCAAACTATTAGTACCCACTAATATTGTAAACAGAAGAAGTTCTTTTTGTTTCTTTGTACGTATTTTCCCGAGATCCGACGTTTTGGGATTACCTGGTTATTAAAATGTCTTATTAAACGATGAAACTATGTTTTAAGTCCTAGTTCAATGTTGTTCTAAATTTCAATCAAAATTTTAAATTAAAAGTCACCAATCTTTAGACGTGTTCAAATGTCAATATTCGGTCACAGGGTTACAGGATAGGATGAGGTAGTGATTGTGGCTAAATGTCAGCCCCCGGAATCATTATGTTACGATCACCAGTAGTACCATCCGCCCTAATTTGAATGAGTTGTCTAGTTTATTATAATTTAAATAATTCTCAGATAATACAGACAAATTTAGTTCATTTGATACAAAAAACTGAAAACTAAATTTCTTTATGCTCCTATGTAAGAACTAAACGAACACAAAATAGTTTTAAATTTGATTATCCCTGTTCTTATAAATAGAAACCACAGCGCCAATTGGATGAAAATGCTACAACAACAGAGGGTCCTTACAGGATAACTAGAAACGAACTTTATCGTATAATCCGCCGAAACGTTAAAGGCATTCAACGCCTTCTAAAGATAGAATTGCAAGATGCACTAAGTGTAAGTGTTTCAACAATGACAATTACTAATGCCCTTGATGTTAAGTGTTTTTCATAATTGTCCTTTCAGCAACCGAAGCCAAGTTATAAAAGCCTGCATAAAAGTACAACAAGAAACACGAAAACGTAACCACTTTAGATAGCATTGAAAATACGTGCCACTTGTTCTGTGATAGTTTTTAATATTTTACGTAGAAAAGTGCAACAGTCGAAGAAAAGGCCACGTGAAAAGAAAATATTTAAATAAATATAACCGTAGTCTTTATTAAATAATTTTATTTCAAGTCTGTAAATACTTATTTCTGTATATATGTATAATATATCAAACCTATATATTTTTTGTAAATTGTTCTTGTAGTGTTAAGTAGAGTGGATAATGTGAAAGGAATAAAAGTGTAGACGCACTGATTAAATCAATTAACATTTCGTTTTTATATGATTCTTGAAGGTCAAACCGCCATTTGCATCGGTATTTTGCAAAAAAAGTGTTTAATAAGCTGCATGCAACTTACGATTTTTTTTTGCATTTACGCTGGTATTACATTTATGCTAATAAGTCAATTCGTATCAGACAGAATTATATTATAACACCACTAGTACATCAGAATAAATTATTATTTCTTTTGAAAACAGTAAAAGATATTCAGTGTTCAGCAGACGTTATAATTATTTTTCTTTTCTCTACTGCATAATGATTATTCGTGTTCAATAAAGAGAGCAATAAAAGTTTCAAGGAGTTTAATAAAAATCATTCCAGAATAATTTTCGCCCAACGGCTATCTTTAATGAGTTATAAATCCGCACCTCTTGAAAATAATCTCTTGACCAAAACATTTATGGAATATTGGTTAGAATCTCTATTAATTATACCGACACACATTTCATTTTAATCTTATGCATTACGTCTATCATATTTTTGATATTTTTATAAAAAAATAATAAAACTCACTTTTTACCTTTACCACAAAAGCTACTGTGATGGCGCGTGTCGTAGTAAAAATAGAAAAATTATGAAAATTACGAATTTTATAATTTATTATAAAGTTATGAATCTTTATCAAGTAAATGCCGATCCTATCATATATCTGATAATCAAAACGGTGCGTATCTATCAATAATTTTGGTAGAAATATTTTGTTAAACTAGCCCTAAGCCAAGAAAAATGCGTTATAAACAAATAGTTCATAGTGGAAAACATCTTATCTGTAGATCTAGACAATTACACATGCCGTTAATATATTTATGTTTCTAGCTAGTAATACATATTCATTGATTGCTTATTACTGAAAAACTTGTTAGTGTATTTTAATGTACACGTGGTAAAGGATTACAGTTTTTTCTTGTGGAGATTTGTCAATATTGAAAAAGGAAAACAAG
>NW_020439693.1:6656-9265 GCF_000699045.2 Agrilus planipennis
ATCTTTTAGAAGTGAGTTAGTTTAATATGAAATATTATTCTGAAAATTCATTTCTGAATTTTTTACCCACTACACGCTACCTCAAATTAATGAGGGAAAAATTGTTGCTGTTGTCACACCCCCGCCGGGAATCGAACCCGGGACCTTTGGCTTTACGCACCAATGTTCTGACCACTAAACTACGAGAGGTGACAACAACAACCACGACCAACCGACCTACAAGGTTAACGATCCGTCGAACTAATGTAACTATATACTGAATATACTATGATTAAACATACATATAATTTAGATATCTTTTAGAAGTGAGTTAGTTTAATATGAAATATTATTCTGAAAATTCATTTCTGAATTTTTTACCCACTACACGCTACCTCAAATTAATGAGGGAAAAATTGTTGCTGTTGTCACACCCCCGCCGGGAATCGAACCCGGGACCTTTGGCTTTACGCACCAATGTTCTGACCACTAAACTACGAGAGGTGACAACAACAACCACGACCAACCGACCTACAAGGTTAACGATCCGTCGAACTAATGTAACTATATACTGAATATACTATGATTAAACATACATACAATTTAGAGATCTTTTCGAAGTGAATTAGTTTAATATGAAAATGAATTTTCAGAATAATATTTCATATTAAAAAAATGATCATCACCATCTTGACGTCGTCAGTCTTAAGACACGCACCTCCACTCTTTCCTATCCTGAGCTAATCTTTGCATTTCTCCCAAACTAGAAAACCCATATCCTTAACTATTTGCGAACAGTAATCTAATCTAGGTCTACCTCTACACCTCTCCACTCTTGTTTCTGCCTTTAATATATCTCTGACTAAACCTTCATGCCTAGGAAGGTGTCCCACCAATCTATCTTCCCTATTTCTAATTGACTTTCATAGAGTCCTCTGTTCTCCTATTACTTCTAATAGCTCTTCAATTCTAACCTTCTCTATCCACGATATCCTCATCATTCGCCGGTAACATCACATTTCGAAAGCTTCTAACCTTTCCTTTCCGCTACGCTCACCGTCCATGTTTTTCGCATCCGTACAGCGCCTCGCCTAAACATATAGATACCTTTAACAATCTCTATCGAATTTCCAAATTAACCGTTCGCGAGCATACAAGTGACTTCTTTTTATTGAAAACGACTCGACCCTGCGCTATCCTTTGCTTTATATCCCTACTACTCCTTCCGTCCTGACTTCCTAGATACCTAAAATCAGCCAATTTATTTAATTTTTCGTCTCCCATCTTTATATTCGTTCTTTCCCTACTTTGTCTTCCACTGCATACCAATGTTTTTATTTTACTTTTTCTTATTTTCAAGAAAATTATACTAGAGTAATATTATTAACTAGGTACTATTGGAAATTGAGTTCGTTAGAAATATCAAAAAGTAGGAGGCAAAACATTTTGAATACTTAACATAATTTGTGTTAAATTTTTTATTTGTTCAATGGCGTTTAGAGAAAAAAACGCAACGTATAAAAAAATTTTATCCAAAACACCTTCAAACTATTTTTGGAAATTTAGTTTTTTTTTATGTATCTAACAATTTAAGTAGAACTTTCAGAAAAGCATATGAATCAACTTGAACTTCTTTATCACAGTTGTGACTCACTTAATCAGCTTCTATTTATGTAACAGTTTCAGTGAACTAATTAGGTAAATTTCTTGTTAAAACTAATTCATAATTGGAGAAATAAAAATCGAAATTTTAGAAATAATTTTATTAGAATCCACTAC
Organism: Agrilus planipennis; assembly: GCF_000699045.2. Classification (NCBI taxonomy): domain Eukaryota; kingdom Metazoa; phylum Arthropoda; class Insecta; order Coleoptera; family Buprestidae; genus Agrilus; species Agrilus planipennis. The sequence goes on from NW_020439693.1 coordinate 8,415, forward strand.
AGTACTGTTTCGCCATATTATGTTTCATGGTACCGCATTCCTCATTTACTTTAATTAAAGTATTCTACACATTCCAAATGATCTCAGAGATCGATAGGTGTTTGTTATATAAAAGCAATTTAGATATCAATCATTCTTCGCTGTTAAATATTAACTGTATCCGAATAAAACTTACCCCATTTTCCGATAATGTCTAAATACATATAAGTTAAAGTGAACTTTACCGAGAACACGACATGTTCTAATGATTAGATCAAGTTTGTCTGTGACTTCCTTGGATCGGTTAGGCAAAGGCTTCTTTTCTGGGAACATTCACGATAACAATGCCAATGAAGCAAACAATGTAAATTAATACGAAATATTTGCGATACACAAAAATTACCACAATATTTTGAAACAAGCATATCGCTCATGTAAACACTCGCCGTCAACGTGTTGTTGTATTTATATAACCATGAATTTTGCAATAAACAAGACGATTCAAACTTTACATTTTCAATGACTTTGTCTAGGACTATGTATCTATTGATCTATCGTATAAGCACAAATAACACATATGCGTGTATCACAACACGTTAGCATTTTTCTTGTTTAATTAGTCGATAGAATAATACCTACTTCTAATAAATTGCATCTAATATAAATAAACAAAATTAAAATGTCTCTTAACAATATCAAAACAACTGCATATTGTCGGTTATTTTTAGCTTAAATATATTCATGATTTACAAAAAAAAGCGAAAGATATATAAAGATATATTGTTCCTCTTTCATCCTTCGGTATAGGAGTACGATCATGCAAATTATTTTCATTTGGTTAATTTTTAAATATATAATTACAATTTTTAATC
>NW_020439694.1:0-1677 GCF_000699045.2 Agrilus planipennis
TATACTTTTATTATAAAATATGATTTGTATTTACTGGAAAGTTAAAATAATTTTGTTTCAAATTTACAATAATGTCACAATGTATTAAACCCCATTCAGGTACTAGATCCATTAGTTTATGTAACATTTTCTGTATTAATTTGTTGTTAAGTATTGTATTAAAAAAAACCGGTAATAACATGTTAAAGAGTAAAAATTAAATAACATGTAGGTATCTACATATCCTGCTGTAGGTGATGTAAATTTTTTTACTACACGTGCAATTATATTAAGGTGTCCTTGGTGAAAAGTAACAAGAATTTTTCCTGGATTAAATATTATTAATATTATTTTTAGTTGGAACGAGTTAATTATATTATTTTTATTCCGAACACAGCAAATTTTATGACTGTTAATTCGCCCCTATTAAAATGTGCCACCTTCTCAACTTATTGCATATGATTATTACATCATGATTTTAATTTTCTTCAAAAAATTCTTAAGTTATAATTCGTTTGGTAATTATTTTTGTGAATACTACAGTTTTATAGCTTGTTACTGTATTACTTTTTTGATTGAAAAAAACATCATCTTAAAATCACCCTCCTACTTTATAGCAGCTTCAACCCATGAGCAATACCTACTGTATTTCAATGAATTCTATACGTATGACTGTTGATCAATAAATGTTGCAATTTAGATTAAAAAGGATATAAAGAAAATAATTATTATTGCACTGGAAAATTGTAAATAAATAAATAAATCGTTCCAAAAAAGGAGATCTTACCATCACTGCTAGTTTGTAAATAACATGGTAAAAGAACAGTGTCGTTTTCTGGGGCTTTAACGGTGGTTGGAAAACTTTTGAATTCACTACTTCTACTGAATGCACAAGCTTTAAAAATAGACAAAAGCATGATAACCGTCCACATTTTATATGAAAAGAAAATACGCGAAAGGACACGAATTAAAAGAAGCAAAACAACTACCTACAAGATTATTAAGAAGATTACGTACACGGAGAGAATCAAGTATTGTAGTAGAACTGATGTAATGCGGTGTCGTATCTGCTAGTAAGCAACTATATTGTCAATTAGAAGAAGAGGCTGCCACTTTAGAATGCCTCACTTAATGTCAATTAGTGTCTTCTGGCGATAATTTTTGAGAATGAAACCAATTTAAGTCGTTATTTATCGTTTCCAAAGATAGGGTTTTATGTCTGGGAAATTTGAGAGCATATAATACCATTAAGAAGAAAGAAACATATATCTGCATACACAGTACATCTTTTATTATTTAAGTGAAATTTGAATTTGTATTTTTATTTTTATTTACTGCAAGCTTTCACGAATTGTGACCAAGCCAAAGGCTATGGGGAAACTCAAAAGTTCGATCTCAAAAATGATTTTTGCTTGAAAGGTAGTGCAAATTCCTTTCAAACCAGGCTCCACTGTCATCATCATCATAAGGTCAGTCCTAAGATTGGTTAGACACGTACCTCCACTCTTTCCTATCCTGAGCTAAACTTCGCATTTCCGTAAAACTAGAACAGCCCACATTCTTAACTATTTGCGAACAGAAATCTAATCTAGGTCTACCTCTACCTCTCCTAACTCCTGTTTCTGCCTCTAATATGTCTCTGGCTAAACCTTCATGTCTGAGAAGGTATTCTACCAACCTATCTCGCCTATTTTTTAT
>NW_020439694.1:1964-5955 GCF_000699045.2 Agrilus planipennis
TAACGAAATCATGCAACGGATGTCCCCCCCTCTACTCGGTCACGTAGTCGAGTTCGTAGTGGGGATCGCTTGAGCCGTGAGCGCGCTTCAATGCAACGTTCGTTACAGGCAACTCCAGCATGTATAGTGTAAAATTTAAATTCATTGTGTACAAATAATACCATTAAACCAATTCCTTAACCCCTTATCCCGGTATGTTTGTGTGTTTGAAGAAGTTTCATTTCAGTAGCGTGTTGTATTTGTTTTTTAACTCCCCCTTTACTCTTTTTCTTTCCCTTAAAATTTCTTGTGATATTTTCAGCCTTTCTACCATTCTCATTTATCAATTCTCTACATCCTTCCCTTACATTATCTTTTACACCCTCTTCTAACACATGTCTTAACGTCTCGCTCTCTCTTCCACATATGTTGCATTTTCTTTCCTATTCTTTCATCCAGTGCTTACTTTCATTACATTCATTTCCCTTTTTAAATCTCCCAATTACCGCTATATCCTTTCCCTCCGTCAAATATTCCTTGTCACTCATCTCACATATATTTTTTCAACTCTCGCATATTTCGACTTCTGTTTACTCCTTAAGTCTTCCCCTCTTGTTATTTCGTAACTCCTTTTCTTTAGCATGTTAATTATATCCATTCTTTCTCTTCTCCACTCCTCTAGTTGCTCCTAACTTATCATCATCTCTCTTAGAGCTTTTTTTCTCTCTTTATCATTTTTGTTTTCCAAACCAATTCTCAATACTCTTTTCTCCATATCTCTCTTCTTATATCTTCCTCCTGCAGTCCTCTTATTTTCCTTCGTATCCTACTACTCTTCTTCTTGTTTCTTTTCTTCTACCATCTTCATCATCATAAGGTCATCAGTCCTAAATCTGGTTGGACACGTACCTTCACTCTTTCCTATCCTGAGCTAATCTTTATCCACTTTATATATTTCTTTCATATATTGTCTAAAGCTTTGTACTCTTTCCATCCCCATATTTCTACCCCATACAATAATACACTTTTGATTAGTGAATTGACTAATGTCATTCTTCTGTACCAATCATCTTTGTATAATTTATGCCCAATTCCCCAAATTCTTCCTAATAATGTTGTTCTCTTAGTATACGTTATTCTATTGATAGGAATTTTGTTTGACGATAATATGATAGTAACACAAAACAAATGGAAGCAAAATGACCTTTATCAACCCAACTGTTTTCTTCAGACATTTGGTTCATGCCCATTTTTTAGAATTCCTTTTTACTTGTCATTGTAGGTAATTTCTAATGTCGATATTATCCAAGTTAGTGAAAACATTTAGATAATAAAAAAAGCTGTAGAAGTAGTGCTTGAATGTTGAATGTTTTTCTTATACATTTGTGATTTTTTCAGTCAATTCAGGCACCTCTTAAGGAATTTTCTAAAGAATAATTATTTTATTTTTGCTTACTACCGTAATTAATTTTTAGTGGCATATGTACAAAAAAATAAATTTTTATTTTTCCAACTGTTGTCTTCTAAAAAGTTTAAGTAAAATACAACGAAGTAACAAGATGTGTTGTATTGTATTATAGTTGACTGCTTAATACATTTAGCTGTTGTACTTTTGTATTCAAATTACGAAGCTGTTCTTCGTTAATCAAACAATGCGCAAAGTAAGTACTTGTTTGTGATGAATATTATTATTGAGCTATAGCCAAATTAGCCTTACAATTTGACAAAAGAAAATGTTGTGTTGTTTATTTTGAATAATTTACATTTAAAAATAATACGGTAGGCACTGGGATTGAATCGAAAAGTGTTATACTAGATAAGGGATTTATATAGGGTGTTTTAGAAACAAGTACCAAGTTTACAGGAGGTGATAGGGTACTATAAAACAAGAAAATGAAGCAAGGTAAATGTTTAGTGGTCTGAAAGTTCACAATTTTCGAGAAAAACGTATTTGAAAGTACCTAGAGGCAAGGGCTAGTCCGGCCGTGGTAGGATCACGCAAGGAAATATGACAATGCAACGTCGCATTCAATACGCTGCTACTTAGTAGCATCCATGTTGTATTTCTTGTTTGTTATTTGTTACACTAGATTAAAAGTTTATGTTTAAAGACGATGTTTATGTTTACAGCCAGCTTAGGGTAGTTTCTTGTTTTTTTAACGTTGTATTACGTCTGTCTGTAGGTAGTCGAATTCATTAGAATTAGGTCGGCCAGTTCCATTAGGATATCGACTTGATGAACGTCCACGGCTTAGCCACCTCTACGTGGTAAGAACGTAATCAAAGAGAACAAAAAGGATGTCTCTTCTAGTTTACCACGTAGAGGAAGCTTTTTGAACATTTTTGAATCCCACAAGATGTAGCAATGCTCTACAGATGGCGTTCACTACATTATTTCTCGTAATTCATCAAAACCACCATGTAGTATACCAAAGTCTACATTTCTATGTAAATATAGGTGTGCATTTCCTCGACTGGTTTTTCCTCGACTCATGCTGCAAAGTTGGTTTCCACGACGAGACCTTTCATTTTAACTATATGTTCACCCTTAAAGTACAAGGTTCATTCTCAATACTGGTGAAAGAATTTTTAAAATCGAATGAGTAATTTCGGAGATTACCTTCTATATTTAAACGTACAAATTTACAAACTCACAAACTTCAATAATATTAGTGTAGATTAATAATCTAGAAGGGTACAATGATACATGCCTTGATATTGTAAGACTACCGCTTAAATTATCATACTTATTATTAAATACAATGGCATTCAATAGGGTCTGATGATGACATTTTACAGCCGAATCGTCAGATGTTTTTTGGTACCGCAAAGTGGTCACCGTTATGGTTATGTCGACATACCGTCACATCCTCATTGCAACGATACATTTTCATGCTTCGATTGCTTAAAAATTGAATAAGACATAATTTATAGCCTGTCACCCTATCAACAGTTAACATGATGTCATTGTCATGTCAACCAATTTCTCTGACTCATTTAAAACTATTTATAGAAACTTACCTACAATTGGATCCAAATTATATCGTTATTAAATATATCGAAAGCAATATTAAATTTGCTATCTATCTAAATCGTTACCTATAGAAATTTTAGTGTTTAAGGAAATTATTCGGCGGATTGTCTTTCTGAAACAGTTAAAGACAAAACACATGGAAAATTTTACTGTTTATTGATAATATATAGATACATATTTCCTCTTGTTAGGGCTTCTCCAGTAGTGCCACATGCACTAAGATCTCAGACAGTGAAATTTATTTATATACTACTAAATTATTTAAGTGATGTTGATGAAGGTTTAGCAGGGGTTGTTGCCAAAATCTAATACTTAATTGTTGGATAATTTTTTCAGGTTTTGATTTATAAATACATATTCGTAGGATCATCATCATAAGGTCGTCAGTCCTAAGACTGGTTGGACACGTACCTTCACTGTTTCTTATCCTGAGCTAATCTTCGCATTTACCTAAAAATAGAACAACCTACATCCTTAACTAATTGCAAACAGTTATCTAATCTAGGTCTACCTCTACCCCTCCTAACTCCCGTTTCTGCCTCTAATATGTCTCTGACTAGACTTTCATGCCTGGAAAGATGTCCTACCAACCTATCTCACCTATTTCTTATTGACTTCTATAGAGTCCTCTGTTCTCCTATTCTTTCTAATACCTCTTCATTTCTAACCTTCTCTATCCACGGTATCCTCATCATTCGCTTGTAACATCACATTTCTAACGCTTCTAATTCGTAGGATATACCAATAAAATTAGTAGTTCTACTAATAATTCAGAAATTATAAATATTTTCTACTTTCTCGTTACAGTACAATTTTCCGAGCATCTCAATATAGATTTTCGGTAAAATGTCCCAAAACAATAATTATTTGCAGGGATAGTTTTGACTTGTATATTTGATTCTTTAGTTTTCCTTGTTATTACCATTTACTGGAAAAACAGAGTTAGTTTTTCTTCTAGTTTTCAAAATGAAATCTATT
>NW_020439694.1:8159-9503 GCF_000699045.2 Agrilus planipennis
TTCATGCGAGTTGCTATTTAACGAAATCATGCAACGGATGTCCCCCCCTCTACTCGGTCACGTAGTCGAGTTCGTAGTGGGGATCGCTTGAGCCGTGAGCGCGCTTCAATGCAACGTTCGTTACAGGCAACTCCAGCATGTATAGTGTAAAATTTAAATTCATTGTGTACAAATAATACCATTAAACCAATTCCTTAACCCCTTATCCCGGTATGTTTGTGTGTTTGAAGAAGTTTCATTTCAGTAGCGTGTTGTATTTGTTTTTTAACTCCCCCTTTACTCTTTTTCTTTCCCTTAAAATTTCTTGTGATATTTTCAGCCTTTCTACCATTCTCATTTATCAATTCTCTACATCCTTCCCTTACATTATCTTTTACACCCTCTTCTAACACATGTCTTAACGTCTCGCTCTCTCTTCCACATATGTTGCATTTTCTTTCCTATTCTTTCATCCAGTGCTTACTTTCATTACATTCATTTCCCTTTTTAAATCTCCCAATTACCGCTATATCCTTTCCCTCCGTCAAATATTCCTTGTCACTCATCCCACATATATTTTTTCAACTCTCGCATATTTCGACTTCTGTTTACTCCTTAAGTCTTCCCCTCTTGTTATTTCGTAACTCCTTTTCTTTAGCATGTTACTTATATCCATTCTTTCTCTTCTCCACTCCTCTAGTTGCTCCTCTTTATCTTTCTTAGAGCTTTTTTTCTCTCCTTATCATATTTGTTTTCCAAACCAATTCTCAATACTTTTTTTCTCCATATGTCTCTTCTTATATCTTCTTCCTGCAATCTTCTTATTTTTTCTTCGTATCCTACTACTCTTCTTCTTGTTTCTTCTGCCATCTTCATCATAAGGTCGTCAGTTCTAAGACAGGTTGGACAGGTCCCATCACTGTTTCTTGTCCTGAACTAATCTTCGCATTTCCCTAAAAATAGAACAGTCCATTTCCTTGACTATCTGCGAACAGTAATATAATCTGACTAGAACTTCGTGCCTGAAGGTGTTTTACCATCTTACCACATTTTATTTCGCTTCTTAGAATAAAATCCGTTGTACTTTTTTCTATGTTAAGAATTCACTTTATATATTTCTTTCATATATTGTCTAAAGCTTTGTACTCTTTCCATCCCCATATATAGATTAAATTACTGCTCGCAAATAGTTATTAAGGATGTAGAATTTTCTAGTTTTACTCAGGATATGAAAGCGCCTTCAGATTGAGAACCCTGTGAAGATGTCAATTAACTAACATCGTCCCAAAGGCTCTATGTACGCATAAGTTATATTACGGTTTCAATTGACCCAGTTGTGGTGTCAAATAAGATACCCAAAATTTC
>NW_020439695.1:0-978 GCF_000699045.2 Agrilus planipennis
TATTTAAATGGACCTTGTTGGAGCATACGTAATCCTAAAATGTAGCATTGTACTACAGATGGCGCTTACCGCGCCATTTGTGGTATTTTATAGAACGTGCTGTTAAGACAACAGGTAAAAATTGGTCTGTGTCCTGTCGAAGTTGCCTGCGACGCGCTGATGAGAACCAAAAAGATCGAAAACGCGATACGCGCCTGGCAGTTTTGACAGAATACAGACCACTTCGAATTATTTTATTCGATTATGGTAACGTAGCTATCACGTAGTGGTTAGCTACGCCGGGATTCGTTTCAGCAAGTAGATATTCATATATTTAAATGGACCTTGTTGGAGCACACGTAATCCTAAAATGTGGCATTGCACTACAGATGGCGCTTACCGCGCCATTTGTGGTATTTTATAGAACGTGCTGTTAAGACAACAGGTAAAAATTGGTCTGTGTCCTATCGAAGTTGCCTGCGACACGCTGATGAGAACCAAAAAGATCGAAAACGCGATACGCGTATGGCAGTTTTGACAGAATACAGACCACTTCGAATTATTTTATTCGATTATGGTAACGTAGCTATCACGTAGTGGTTAGCTACGCCGGGATTCGTTTCAGCAAGTAGATATTCATATATTTAAATGGACCTTGTTGGAGCATACGTAATCCTAAAATGTAGCATTGTACTACAGATGGCGCTTACCGCGCCATTTGTGGTATTTTATAGAACGTGCTGTTAAGACAACAGGTAAAAATTGGTCTGTGTCCTATCGAAGTTGCCTGCGACACGCTGATGAGAACCAAAAAGATCGAAAACGCGATACGCGTATGGCAGTTTTGACAGAATACAGACCACTTCGAATTATTTTATTCGATTATGGTAACGTAGCTATCACGTAGTGGTTAGCTACGCCGGGATTCGTTTCAGCAAGTAGATATTCATATATTTAAATGGACCTTGTTGGAGCATACGTAATCCTAAAATGTAGCAT
>NW_020439695.1:6327-9850 GCF_000699045.2 Agrilus planipennis
TTAGATACTTAGTAATATATACACCTCTATACACCTCTACACATATTTATTATAGAACTTATTTTACATCACACTTAACGACTAAATATGATATTCTACGTGTTCGGTTATAATAAACAAAGCTCATAAAATCTGATGTTCTTTGTGTCCTTGTATCAGTGATAATATTGATGAATTTCAATTTTTTAATGTAGATGTGGGATGTTCTAGTTTTGGAAAATACGAAGATTAGTTCAGAATAATGTATTATCTATGTATAGATATAGGTTTAGATGCCTACGCCTTTACGAAACACCAAGTACTTATGGATATTGATTCGGAGCATTGTAAACAAAATCATAAAATCAACATTTTGGACTACCTTTTCTATCCTTTAAAAATAATGGAACGATTGGTATATCAGGTGACGCATTTGAAATGCCCGCGGAGTCATTCGACTTGACTTGTTGATCACGTAAAGTGCGTGTCCAATTTTTGGTAGGCAATATATGTACCTGTTGCCTGTTGATTGATATTACATCATCTTTGTACGGAACAACCTTGATTTCGTCGCTAAATTGCCGATACTGCCAACTGCGTGCTGATGGGAAATAATACATAAATCTCACATCGCGATCCGAGTTTGGTTTCAATAAATTACCCACTGACTGAATAAAATTACAATCGGCATAATAATAGCTATGAGGAGTTGTCCATAAAATACGTTACTCAAAATTTCATCTTTTCGGAGCGCTCCCTACCCCTTCGTTACGCTAAGTCACAGTTTCAGTGACCCCTAACAAATATTACGTCATAAGAATACCCCCCCCCTACAAACGATTTATTGTGATTAAAATTTGTTAATTCTTGACCAATTTTCTCTGTAAGAGGTGGTCTTCGAGAAAATAAGTTAAACAAAAAAAATTGCAAATCATTACAACCCCTAAACACATAGGTATGTTTATTTACAGACTTTTAAGTACCCGAGATAAAAATGTTCAGTCTCTCAGAGTCTCCGAAAGCGAGACTCGAGTCTCCGTCTCTCATCGAGTCTCTATGGTGTCGCTGAGAGAGACTGTCAAAAAAAAACTGTTTAGCATCTCTGAACGAGAGACTCGAATCTCTCATAGAGAGATCCTCATTTCGTATCCAGTCTCTGAACGAGAGACTCGAATCTCTCAATAAGTGGTGTCTCGATAGACATGGTTAAAATTTTCTAAGTTCAACATATTTCAGAGATCCCAGTCTTTGTACGAGAGACTCGAGTCTCTCGATTTGTCAGTTTTATTCACTCAGTCTCTCTGTGAGAAATTCGGATCTCTGAATTAACAATTTTATCGTTTGGGTCTCTCATACAGAGGCTGTGAGAGATCCATAAAAACACCTAGGCAATAACTGAAAGACTGTGAGAGACGCTTTCAGAGACGCTGAAAGACTCTGGAAGACTGGAGACAGACTGAAAATTTTTGTCAAGGGATTCATGAAATGAATAAATTAATGATGATTGACGACATAATTTGTTTTATTTTATTTGTATTTGGTCATTGAAAAGGATCGTAGATTGATTCCAGTATTCTGTTTGTTCCAGATGTGGCGAATTTTTATTTTCATCATCCTGGTTAACATGTCATTGATAACAAACGGTAAACCCTTAGAAAAGTCCGAAGAAAAGCGTTGGCAATCATCAGACACTATAAATATTCCACCACGGTTAAAAAACTTGTTAAGGCAACTGTTCAGCTCCAATATAGATGAAGAACGAGGTAAGTTAGTAGAATCCAATTACCCATTATTTTTAAAACGAAAATATGATGAAATGTGAAACGCCTTAGAACATTAAGATACAGAATGAATGGGAGAAGGTTCGGGAAAATCAGCATGACAAATTTATATCCATTTTTTCTAATTTGATTCAAAACTTTTTAATTTGCACCATAAAACAAGGAAAGCGGCTGGGTGGGTCAACAAAAAAAGTAGAAGCATTAAATAAACACGAAACTGTTATTTTACAAGAAATTTCTCGTTCAAAGGCGTTCGCTAAAGCCGATCGTTCATTATGTCCAAGTATGAATAAGACGTGCTGAAGGGAGATGTACTAAAAAAAAATTATTTTGTTGTTTAAATTTTGTTTGTTAAACCCAAGCGTTCGTTATAGCCGAGTTCGACTGTCCATATATAAAACTAAATTTTCTTTATTCACTCAAAGTGAGACAGAAGCGTTCCTTCTTAAACTTATTTATATAAATCAGTAATATTTGAACAGAATATTATAAATCGAATCAACAAAAACTATTTTCAAAAAATTATTCACAAATATTTGTTTAAAGGCTGTTGTCTCTCACATACTGTAGTTAGATGCAGTTTAATTGTGGTTTTCGATAAAAAGATGTTAATTATTAGGACGGGAACTTCAGGTAACATAAACTGAAGGAGTAAAGGATATAGAACAGAGTTTACAGGTTAAACCTATTAATAGTTGTCCAAAAATAAGGGGGGAATCCAGTCTGGCGCTAGGGTCGTGTCATAACAAGAATAATTCTGCCTTCGTATAAATGAATTCCGCTACAAGTGCTTAGAACAAAAATTACAACATCAAAGGCTTCTTTGTTTCAATCAGCTGAAAAAGGTTACTTAATTAAATTAACTAATAACCTAACCTAACCTAACCTAACCTGATTTTAGATAGAAACTGTTCTAAAATTTCAGATCTAAAATCACAAGGTCAACATAGTAACTATACAGTTTCAAAACTTGTTTACCTACACAAAATTGATTTCTTTTTCACTAGAATGTGTATGAAAGAATATTTGAATTTATATTTATTAAATATGAATATGAAATAGATACCTACTCACCCTATTCAGAGTGTTTTTATTTGTATTTGAATACATTATTTTAAAAGGAATTTTTTACACGACTCTCTCTAGCTAGCTGTTTGTAGGTAAATCACATTTCTGATTTCCAATAAACAACCTTTCCTCCAAAGGGCTTCAAACGAGGTTATCGTAATGTATCTTTTGTTGCAGATGAAGAAGATTCGTCCGAAAGGGTCGGGACGCAGGAAAAAAGGGGTTTTTCCATATTTGCCCGAATGCGTCCCTTCAATAGCGTAGTCAAACAGAGAACTTCGATACGACATCCTGGTAGAAGTATTCTACCATTCGAGTCGATCAGTTCCGCCGACGTGGTGAGCGCGGAAAAGCACAACTTCCGGCCTGTTGGACAGCCGCTCCGATGGGGTTAGCCTTAACCCTGTCTATCCAACTACATGAAAACCCTAATTAGACTACCACTGTGCATGCGTCGCGAACGGAACTGATAAAATTACTATCGAAGGACTAAATATACATATACATACAAATATTATATAAACACATTGCTCCATCAATAAAAAATACTTAAGTAATTATTTATTATATTATAGGTACTTATTCTCTTCATTATTTATCTACTTTTAAGTAAAATCGGTTTTCTCAAATTAAAAATTTTTAACGTAATAAACTGAACTTTGCTTCGAGGACGATATATTGAAGTAAATTAACGC
>NW_020439695.1:9862-13450 GCF_000699045.2 Agrilus planipennis
ATTTAATTTATGAAACTTATGTATTTATGCTTTTTATGTATAGTCTCTTATATTTATAAGATTAGATAACTTATTACTTATTACTGTTACACTTATAATATTTTCAATCGATAATTAAATTTTTGAGCCATTCTTGTATATGCTACTTGATTATAGTTTATAATTATTCCTATACATAGAATGTGAACTGTTCAAGTATACAGTGTCATGTACTAACTATAAAGACAATGTATTTTTTGCTATTAAACATTTAGTAAAATGATCGTAAATATTTATAATAGTAAAATACGATATAAACTTTATTTTATTCAAGGTAGAAATGATCTTCTAAAAATTATAATAAAGCACATTTAATCAAAAAATATAAGTTGTATTTCTACCACGAAAACTGATTTTTTATCGTATCTCTCCTTAAAATAACGAACTGCAATGAACTTCTATGAACTTTAAAATCCAGCACGCCCCAAACAAAATGAAAGAAGTTTATCGCCATAAAATAAAAAATTAATTAACGAATTTTAGTTGATAAACATGTTACTTGAGTTCTTAACTTCCTCCCTTTTCAATTCCTCTATGAATACTTTAAAGTATCTACTATAACTGTGCTAGAAAATACCACAAATAGCGCGGTAAACGCCATCTGTAGTACAATGCTACATTTTAGGATTATGTATGCTCCAACAAGGTCCATTTAAATATATGGATATCTACTCGCTGAAACGAATCCCGGCGTTTAACCTCAACGTGATAGGCACGTTACCATAATCGAATAAAATAATTCGAAGTGGTCTGTATTCTGTCGAAACTGCCAGACGCGGAACGCGATTTCGATCTTTTTGGATCTCATCAGCGCGTTGCAGACAGCTCCGACAAACCTACTAGGTAAAAGTTGGTCTGTGTTCTGTGGGAGCTGTCTGCGACGCGCTGATGAGATCCAAAAAGATCGAAATCGCGATCCGCGTCTAGCAGTTTCCACAGAATACAGACCACTTAGAGTTATTTGATAACTATGCTAAATACTCAATTTCAAATTTCTATTTCACAGAGTTTCTGAAATCATGACTTTTAATAGACGCAGAGATTGATCTTGTAAGGGTTCGGTTTTTCCTTTTTGTGGTAAGGAACCCTAAACACAAATGCACAGCAAATATAACCTCACTCTATTGCTAATATAACTTTTGTATTTATGGTATGAATACACGAAAAGAAGGTGAAGCAAAGAATATTGAAACGTTTTATTTAGGGAATAACAGGGCAATAACCTCATTATCCAACTCCTTTTCAAGTTGCCCACGCTAAACAACTTCGTAAAACTGAGAATAAAATAAAACAGAGGACCCACGATCTATCAGTATTTTACAAACTTACGGGCGAACGTTGAATATTATTTGCCATCGCCAACTTTTTGATAATAATTTCCCTGGGCGAAAAAATTACCAAGAGTAAACTTCCGTGTACCATTAAGAAGCATTGAAACTTTTAAATTCATGTTAAGAAATAATGACAAACTCGCAACCAGATGCCTTTAAAGGTTGTAGCACACTCGTCCGTCCCGTCTGTTCCGTTCTTTCCGGTCAAAGTACGGATGCAATAAAAACAATATAAATGAATTAACAACCGCTCATTAGTGTTTTACAGATTTGCAATATTTCAGTCAATTGCTCAGAGTCAAGACAGAAAATGTTTTTCCTCTTTTGATTAACATGCTAACAAAATGGTGAAATCTAACCTTAAATAAGAACATTTTTCAAGGCAGACAAAGGGACTTGCCGGTTTCATTTTTATCGGAAAAATGGGTGACGAATTACTATTGTGACCGAAAATTGAACTTAGATACTTAGTATCATAGGATGGGTAACGTTTGTTATTCTGAATTGAGAAGGTCGTAAAAAGTAGTTTTGCCTTGAAACCCACTAATTAACATTTTAATTACAAGGTTTCCAAGTTCCAATTTATTCAAAAAAGATTTTTAAAGGTGTATGTTTGAGCGCGACACTGTACAGGTGTGAAACATGGACGGTGGGCGCTGCGGAAAAAAAACGTTCGAAATGTGGTGTTACAAGAAAATGATGAGGATACCGTGGATAGAGAAGGTTAGATATGAAGAGGTATTAGAAATGTTATGCCATTTTATCCACTATTACACTATTACAGTTTGTATATTTCATATTTTCACATATTGGTGTTATTTACTTTTAATAACCTAAAGACAATAGAGGGTTAAATATAGTAACTATAATTGTGAAATTTTGTAATGTTTTGTGCTACGCAAACATTATCGTTTTAATAGGTAACAACTAAATAAGTATTCACAATAGTGTAGAAAATATGCCTAATTGTACAATCAACAAAATCAAAATTTACTAAAACCAAATTACCTACTAAATTTTCACAATACAGTTAGAACGATGCTTTCCATTCTGTTGGCTCATTTAGCCGGGCATTATGTATTCATCATTATTACATTAGATGGCAACGCTAAGAAATTAACGTTTAATTATAATTGAAAATCAGTACAAAAGAGAGTCTGAATATTTAATATTTTCATTTCAAAAATACGACCCTTAGTCAGTCAACCTATTCAATATAGCGCGAAAAACGTCGCTCCTACTGAATTTAATGGAGTAAAATTCAAAAGTCAACATAAAATTTTCTTAAACAAACATAGTAGTTAAAAGGGTATTTTGAAGCACAAATTAAAATCACTACACTCTGCATTCATAATTTAGTACTGAAAAGACAAGTTCTTTGATTAGGTTAGGCGTTAAGTATTTCAGTGCTGATGATTTGCCTACATAAACACGGGTCTTCATTCCATATTGTTATACAGGGTGTAACTGAAATAATTGCGGAATTTGCAGGAAGCAAAACAAATAAATTATGTAAATATATTTTGCCAATACGCATCTCAAGATTTTTGGTTGTACCTGTACCTCCTTTTTTCACACGTGGGAACCTAAGAAAGAACAACGCAGTTTACGCAGAGTGTAACGCAATGACAGTAGTTACATTTTGAATTGTCGTTTATAACCTGAAAAGAGTAGTTTAAAATCCGTCATTGAATACAATTCCTAGGAAATGTATATAATTCCTAAAATCGCCCGGAAATGTGTGAAATAAATTATATTATACACATTTCCTAGGATATCTATACAATATACTGGGACGAAACTGTGTAATCCAGACAGGCTCAAAAAGATCCAGGACGGGCTAGAAGCCAAATGTTTCCACGTTTTTAATATCTACATGTTTCCCAATACTTTCGTTAATTCTTCTTGTAACAAGTGTTACCTACATAAAAGTGAGCACATTAAAACAATGATGCTAATTATTAGCATTAGTAGGTATACTTCGTTTACTTTCTGTAGCGATGTGACCTTCAGTTTGACCGGCGCAAAGTAAAAAAGAACAGCACTAGGCCAGAAAAGGAAGGAGACAACTCTCGGTCAAACTCTTAACCGGTTAGGAGCGTATAATCCGTATAGTACTGCACGGAAAAATTGACCATGTTATCCACTACAATTGCATTGCTCAAATGTGCTGTTATTGGTACCATTTACTACTGAAAATATCAATGAGATGTTTATT
>NW_020439695.1:14824-15530 GCF_000699045.2 Agrilus planipennis
ATATATATATACATTTTCTAAATTGCAATCTTGGAACCTAACCTAACCAAACAATAACGTCACCAATGCATAGGGCGATCACGCTAGAACCGCGTAAACACAGATAACTCGTGTTTCTCAGTTTACTTACGTGCTTTATTCATTTTATTCACAGAAAGCATTAGTTTAATACATTTCCTAGTACAATATCAAAATTTTAGTCAACTTTTTTTTTATTTTGACGTTTCGGCTCCTTGTTTTGGGCCATCTTCAGAACTTTTGTATGTTCTAATTATATCGTTTCTTCTTTCTTTGACACAGTGTGTTTTTGTAGAAGTTTAAATTGTAATCGAAGTTAGTTGTATTGTATCTGTCATCACACTCTGAGCCTCTTTACATCTCAGTGTTGCTTTTATTTATTAATGTGTAAATTTAACTTTCTTTCAATGTTTGACACTCACTTCGATTACAATTTTGTACTTTTACAAAAACACACTGTGTCAAAGAAAGAAGAAACAATATAATTAGAACATACAAAAGTTCTGAAGATGGCCCAAAACCAAGGAGCCGAAACGTCAAAATAAAAAATTGACTAAAAAATCCATTAAGTTGTCTGCTTTACATACTTTAATACATTTTAATTTATACTCACAGCAGTCGTTAAGAAAGAAACATAATATCGAAATCTCATACGATTCCTAGGAAATGTAAACATTTCCCAGGATAA
>NW_020439696.1:0-9118 GCF_000699045.2 Agrilus planipennis
TTCTTAGTGTGAAACTTTGTCAATATTACTTATTGTTTCTCGCAGTAAACAATTTTGAATGTTTTCAGTGAACATTATCCAAAGTATAGATTAAACGACGGGTAGTTTTTAAAATTGCTTTATAGCGTTAAAATTAAAATAACATGCTTTAAAGACTCACCAATGCTTGCAGCTTTAGGGCTGTTGCAATTGAATATATTGTATGTTCAGGTTTCCTTTCAGTTGGCAAAGGTATTTGGGAAGTTATGTTTGACGCAGTTTGTTCAGGCATTTGCGGTAAAGGAATTTCATCAACAGAAACTTGTTGTGCTGACTTCACAGATTCATAAAACGCAACAAGTTGGATTCTTTTATGTTCATAGTCGTTTTGTTTCTTCTTTAAGTCTGCCCACTTGTCTGGGTCATCGCGATACTTTGCAAAATTCAAAAAACAATTTTAATAATGCACTCACATGACCGGTAATATTAAATACTTACATACATATTTAATACCCTTTCTAATGTGTCGCGCAGTTTTTTTCGTTTATCTTTTAACACTTTCTCATTTAACGGTGATGGCTGATACACATTAAATTCTGAAATAAAAAGGCTACAATAAATACTTTTCTTGTCCTAACTATATATTAATAAAGATAGCTTAAATATAATTTTTATGTGATAAATACCCATCTGGTCAATTTTTTCCATTTCTTCTAATATTTGATCCCTAATAGATAACGGCTATTATACTGATGTAATTAGCACAGATTTGGTTCTTAAATAAATGGCAACAATAACAGTATAAAAATTTAACCATTTATTATTTTGTTAAGACACCATAACATGAAAAACCACGTCTTTTGTATTGTTCTTGATATACATAAAAACATTTGATCAAAACAAAACCGGCTAATTAAACAATTTAAGTACCGGCATAATATAAACAAAAGTTAAATTGTTGTATATAACTCGCAGGCGCATTCAACATTTTCAATAAATTAAAATGATTTATAAGTTTATTGTTACTTTAAATCAAAATTTGACTATTGAAAATATGTGAATTTTTCAAAAATTATTGCATCGTAAGTTAGGCAACCAACAACCCTGATCTGTCAGAATGGGAACCAACCATTTCTTTATAAAAGTAATCGCTTTGTATATTAATTTTTGAATGTTTGATACGGCAGAGATAATTTAAATGATTTATTACGATTTTAATACAAATAAGGGAACGATGTGGTTATAATACAGTCATTTATTAAGACACCATTAATTATATGCATGCAATTTTGATCAAAAGCAATTAAAACTAAACGTAATGTTTAAGGTGCGGTCGGTTTTTGGTGCTTTAACAACCCCTACAGACGGAGTAATTATCCATGGATTATATTTGGACGCTGGAAGATGGGACAACCGAAACGGGATCTTAGTGGACGCTGAACCAGGTCAGCAAGCAGTTACATAAAAATANATTAAGACACCATTAATTATATGCATGCAATTTTGATCAAAAGCAATTAAAACTAAACGTAATGTTTAAGGTGCGGTCGGTTTTTGGTGCTTTAACAACCCCTACAGACGGAGTAATTATCCATGGATTATATTTGGACGCTGGAAGATGGGACAACCGAAACGGGATCTTAGTGGACGCTGAACCAGGTCAGCAAGCAGTTACATAAAAATAACTTTTTACTTTACTTCCTTTTATTTATTCATTATTTGATACATTCTAATAGGTAATAAACAGTTGATAAAAGTTTGTTACTTTATTTACAGGTGAAATAAATCCTCCATTGCCTTCAGTTCACTTCATGCCAGTCGTAAAACTACCGGCCAAAGACACCCGTTACGTATGTCCTTTGTACAAAACCTCAGTGAGGGCTGGCACTTTATCAACCACCGGACACAGCACCAACTTTGTCCTTGCAGTTTTCCTGCCAACAACTGAACTTCAAAGTTACTGGATATTGAAAGGCACCGCTTTACTTACTCAACTCACAGATTAATTACTGTTCCTCCTGCGTTTTAGTTAATTTAATTGTTAGTTAACATATTCACTTACTATGATATCGACCCTCATTCAACCTTAAATAAAAACTCGTTTTTTCTTTTTTTTTTTTTAGATAGCTGTATTTTTCTATTCAACACAAACTTCTAATCCGTCTAGTATTAATCTATATAAGTCCCTGCATCTCCTTCATAAACTGCATATATGCGTCATCTTTTGTTGGCTGCTGTTGTAAATGTTGTCCTGACATAATTACGTGTTGTGCAGACATTTCCTTCTGTTTCAATTCGTGCACCAACGCCCTAGTCGCTGCCGGCTTTTGTTTTTTACTGTCCTCCCGTTTCACCCGTAACGTAGACGGCACAAAACGCGTCACATCCGCACTCAGATTTCGTATTTGCGGCTTGGCCGAGATCGTGGCCCCCCGCTGTTTACCTGTGCTACTTAACGAGACCGTTTCTTGTCGATTGATTAATTGAGGCGCGGCGGATAGAACATTCGGTGTGCCCGCTAAAGGTAAACCGGGCGTTGGACCGGTTGCAAGGGTGGGCGGAGGTGGTCCTGGTAATCGTATGAGTCTAGGAGGCGCAGGAGGCAATCTTAAAGGTAAACGAGGAGGAGGAAGTCCAGGTGGAGGTCCTGGCGGCAACAAAGGTCGGCCAGGAGGTGGTGCGGGAGGCAATCGAACTGAACCTGAGAAAACAAGAGGTCCTGATTGTTGAGGAGACGGGCCTAGGATAGAATCGGTTCCGGGAGGAGCGGGAGTATCGATTTCCGATCCCTTATTCGTACTACTATCATCTTTTTCTTCTAACAGACTATCGTTACCGTCTTTCTTTTTCTGAACGGATTCCATCTCTTTCATAAAATCGCTTATACTCTGGCCGGAAATAGCAACCATTTTCTGCTGAACGGAAGTCGGTTTCGAAGACAGATTATTGCCGCCAATACTTTCACCATCCTCATCCAACGTTATCCCATTTTCGTGATCCGCAGTTTTAGATTGCTCTTTGGCATATTCAACCTCCTCTCCGTCGCTATTGATATCTGGAGGTGGACCAGGAGGACACCCCGGCGGTTCTCGAATTGGTTGACCCTAAAACATCACTTTTGACACAACAACATTTTCTTTTATTTTGCCCTTTCAATCACTATTGCACTCTATTCATGTGGGAGAAAAATTACTCAAACTCACTTCTTTCATTAAACAAGTTCAAATGAGCAACATAAAAAACGCGCATTATTTCTATTGCTATTTCCAAAATAAAATGATTATCATAAACATTATAGGTAGTGAATGTACAATTGTTGCAACAATCCATTCGTTCTTCTTAGTGTGAAACTTTGTCAATATTACTTATTGTTTCTCGCAGTAAACAATTTTGAATGTTTTCAGTGAACATTATCCAAAGTATAGATTAAACGACGGGTAGTTTTTAAAATTGCTTTATAGCGTTAAAATTAAAATAACATGCTTTAAAGACTCACCAATGCTTGCAGCTTTAGGGCTGTTGCAATTGAATATATTGTATGTTCAGGTTTCCTTTCAGTTGGCAAAGGTATTTGGGAAGTTATGTTTGACGCAGTTTGTTCAGGCATTTGCGGTAAAGGAATTTCATCAACAGAAACTTGTTGTGCTGACTTCACAGATTCATAAAACGCAACAAGTTGGATTCTTTTATGTTCATAGTCGTTTTGTTTCTTCTTTAAGTCTGCCCACTTGTCTGGGTCATCGCGATACTTTGCAAAATTCAAAAAACAATTTTAATAATGCACTCACATGACCGGTAATATTAAATACTTACATACATATTTAATACCCTTTCTAATGTGTCGCGCAGTTTTTTTCGTTTATCTTTTAACACTTTCTCATTTAACGGTGATGGCTGATACACATTAAATTCTGAAATAAAAAGGCTACAATAAATACTTTTCTTGTCCTAACTATATATTAATAAAGATAGCTTAAATATAATTTTTATGTGATAAATACCCATCTGGTCAATTTTTTCCATTACTTCTAATATTTGATAGGGGTCCTTGCCTTTAAGAACTGCAGCCCTTACCATTTGCCGTTGTTTTTTATTCTTTTTTAATTCAAGCTTCCTAGCCTCTTTTCCTTTAATAAAGATAAAATTATATTGTTTAACAACCCATGTCTTTTGAAAACTTCCTTTCTAATTTTAATAAATAAGACAAATACTTACTGGCTTGGTCAGTTGGATTCATATACTTACCACTTTTAGTGGTATTAATNTCTCGGCATAATGCTCGAAATAAAAGGGATAAATATAAATGCCCGAGCCAAAGGGAGGGATATGACTGCGCTTCATCTTGCGGCCGAAGGGGGTTATGTGGAATGTATTGAAATGCTGTTGGGTAAAGGGGCCGATGCCAATTTGAGAAATCACAGGGGGCAAACGGCTCTTCATTTAGCCGCCAGGGCTCAATCGTTGGATGCTGTCGAATTACTTCTTCGCAAAGGTAATGCAAACCCTAACATCGCGGATTTCGACAAGAGAACTCCGCTTCATGCAGCAGTCGGAAAAAATGCCAAATCACATGACACCATCGAAGTCCTGGTTGCCTGGGGTGCAGACGTGAACGTTAAAGATCAATATGGTTACACCCCTCTACACGTAGCAGCTCTGAACGAACTGTCCCAATGCGTTGAGGTTTTGATATACCATTAGAATTTTTTTTTATGAATTACAAATTAATATATTAAATAATAAAAATTCGTATTGCGCGTCAGCGAAATTCTTACTCTTAAATTAGTACGTTAATTTATATAGGTCCTGCAACAAAAAAGGGGATCAATTAAAATTTGATACTTTTTTTAACATTTTTGAGGGTGTAAATGCCGATGAGCATCAGACGCTTTTTTAAATATTTCCTCTTGTCTTCAAGATCGGTTTGACGATGACGAAATCGTATAATTTCATTGTAACGCTTTTATTATTGTCTTAAAACTTAGGATGTTAAAATATTTGTTTAAGAATCGTCGCAGGCATTTACGTAATAAGATTAAGAAAAGATAGTTGTTAGCATAAAAGCTGTTCTACACACGACATTCTTATCACGTAAAATCATATAGGCACATATGTATACATATGTATACATTTTTTTTTTAATGAAAAATACAACATTCCAGTTAGAGAAAAAATTCAATTTATTTCTAATACACTCTCACAAAAGCATCTTACAAGGTAGGTATCTATCAGAGAGCATGTTGTCCCCTCTCCGTTGCAAAAAGTTCAAGACATCTCCACAAAGCAATTTAACAATTTACTTTATTCATAATAGAGATAAGCTATTAAATCCTTGTACACAGAATTAAGAATACTTCGATATTGTTTTATGACGACTGCGTCTAATTTAGTTATTAAAGCGCAAAATAATTTCGTGAATATGTTCGTCGATCAAAATTTTTCAAAATTCGAAATGGCGTTGAAACGTACATACTTTGACTTCAAATGATACGACATAGAATAATTTTATATCGTTAATTGTACGGTACAAGGACGTTGTGAACCGAGGCAATCTGTGAATAATTTAGAAAAAATAAGACACATCATCAAACTGGCACAAACCATCGTCAGCTTCTAGAGACTGATATGCTACTATAAAGGTGAGTCTCTTAAAGTATTTTCTTAATAATAAATTTACCATAATAAAATAAATATCGAGAACAAATTGATTGTGGATAATCAAATTTTACTCCCATATAAAATAACATTTCACCAATTAAAATATAAATCAAATTCATTAACCATTTTAAATTTAAAAAAGTACCTATCTACCAATCTAATTCAGTTAAGTCGTGCCTAATTGACTTGCCGTTAAGTGAGCTGGCGACGTTTGCGATTACATACAACAAGTAACTGTCTTGTCATGTACACGATTGTTTTTAATTTTCAGATAAAAAGCAAAGTTACGTGGAACCATTAGCCATCATGGAGAACATGGGTTTTCGTGGTACTTCAAATTCTAATTCTCAAAAGATCTTATCACGTTCTGTAAGTATGCACAATGCTGAGGAGGCGGAAAGTTTTCCGCTTTACAGAACGCCCATCTACACGGGACGGTCCCGTTGGAAACACGACCATCACAAAAACAACGTGGAAGATGTTCTGGAAGAAGAGTTTGCTTCCAATGACTTTGAATATATGGAATGTGGTCCATCGCCTCCTTCAGACCATGCCCCAAATTTGTACGAAAGTTTTGAAGAATTCGCCACGACCGAACTGACCGTCCAAATATGTTACGAAACCATTCGACTTAATCTTCTAGATCACTTAAAAACTTCGTCAGGACGAACCCATTATTTCGACGATATCGAAAATAAAAAAGTCATTCAAGAAAATTTGCCACAGTTCTTTCAAGGAGCCACCAAGTTCGAAATAAACATTTGCTTTCTTTGGAGCGCATTTTTGAAGCGATGGGACCTATTGGACGGCTTTTTGGCATTGGGGGCTCAACTGAACTACTTCGAACCAAGTCAAGGACTAGGACCCTTGCATTTGGCCTCCTTCAGTGGGTGTATAGCTAGCACCCAGTTCCTAATAACCAAAGGGGCAGATGTAAACGCTTGCTTTAAGTGTTACACGCCTTTGCATTGCGCTGCTTTCGGTGATAGTTCGGAAACTGCTATGATCCTTCTAAATAATGGCGCCAGACTTAGCGCCCTTACCGCCAATCCAAACATGAGTCACGAAAGTGTCTTGCATTGTGCCGTACGCGCGAATGCCATAGGGTGTGTACGACTTTTTACGGCCGAAGGTGCTGACGTGGGACAAGTGGAACATTCAGGGATGTCCCCCATTCATTTGGCAGCAGATTTGGGACATGCACAGTGTCTCGGCATAATGCTCGAAATAAAAGGGATAAATATAAATGCCCGAGCCAAAGGGAGGGATATGACTGCGCTTCATCTTGCGGCCGAAGGGGGTTATGTGGAATGTATTGAAATGCTGTTGGGTAAAGGGGCCGATGCCAATTTGAGAAATCACAGGGGGCAAACGGCTCTTCATTTAGCCGCCAGGGCTCAATCGTTGGATGCTGTCGAATTACTTCTTCGCAAAGGTAATGCAAACCCTAACATCGCGGATTTCGACAAGAGAACTCCGCTTCATGCAGCAGTCGGAAAAAATGCCAAATCACATGACACCATCGAAGTCCTGGTTGCCTGGGGTGCAGACGTGAACGTTAAAGATCAATATGGTTACACCCCTCTACACGTAGCAGCTCTGAACGAACTGTCCCAATGCGTTGAGGTTTTGATATACCACGGAGCCGACGTTACGATGAAATCCAAATTTGGCATGACCGCACTTGGTATTATGACCAGGAAAACACCCGCATCCTTGGCCATGATAAGTCAAAAGCTGGATTCCGCCATAACTTTACATCATCACGCCGAATCGCCCAACCGAGAGGTGGAGATGAGACTAGACTTCAGGTGCATCCTTCAGCACTGCTACCCGAGGGAAATCAGCTTCCTGAACACGTTCGTTGACGAAGGGCAAAAAGAAATACTTCTACATCCTCTGTGTTCCGCATTCTTATACTTGAAATGGGAAAAAATCCGCAAATATTACATTGCGAGGATGTTCTTTTGTTTTATTTTCGTCCTCGGACTGTCCTTGTACGTCCTAACCGCTTTGGCTCATAACTGTTACAACCATGGTAAAAATATGAACGACACCGATCCAGATCCTATCGAACTATGCGAGAAAAAATCGATGATGGGACACATGTTACGAAGCAATCCTTTCGTAATCGAAATGCAGTGGTTCGTTCTGGTAGGAATAACCGCGTGCGAAATATTAAGAAAAATGTACGGTTTGGCCGGCTATCCTAGTTTGAAGCAGTATTTATCGTATCCCGAAAACATAATCGAATGGTTCGTAATCGTTAGTGTTTTCGTAATTTCTTTCGTTTACACGGGACGCACATATATGTGGCAAAACCATATCGGTGCCTTCGCGGTACTCTTGGGCTGGACCAATTTAATGTTAATGATAGGTCAACTGCCAATTTTCGGTTCTTACATCGCCATGTATACCAGAGTTCTCGGTGAATTCGCTAAACTTCTTTTGGCCTATTCATGTCTACTTATAGGATTCGGGATAAGTTTTTGCGTAATTTTTCCGGATTCGTCCTTCTTCGCTAATCCATTCATAGGTCTCATCACGGTTTTAGTTATGATGACCGGAGAAATAGAACTGGGATTGTTGGTTGACGACGAAGATTCGCCGTTTCTATTAGAAATAAGCG
Organism: Agrilus planipennis; assembly: GCF_000699045.2. NCBI lineage: Eukaryota > Metazoa > Arthropoda > Insecta > Coleoptera > Buprestidae > Agrilus > Agrilus planipennis. Next base: position 8,267 of record NW_020439696.1, read on the forward strand.
CCCAAATAACATTCGTTTTATTTCTTCTCTTTGTTACGGTGATCTTAATGAATTTACTTGTAGGCATTGCTGTCCATGATATAAGAGGTTTACAAAAAACGGCAGGCCTATCCAAATTAGTCAGGCAAACGAAACTTATTTCATACATAGAACTGGCCTTGTTCAACGACTATTTACCGAAGTATTTGTTAAATTTGTTGCACTGGACAGCACTGGTCTCTCCGAAAGCTTACAGAGTCGTTCTGAACGTTAAACCTTTAAATCCAAGAGAAAAAAGATTACCCAACGATATACTGATGGCGGCTTACGAAATAGCCAAGAAAAGAAAACAACATGGTCATACCATATCCCCTGGAAACAACGCAACGTCGTTCGTTTCGAAAAAATGGATAAACAACAATTCGGACGAGAACAGCGACATTGTAGAACATTCCAATAATTGCAACAGTATGCAGAACATGCTGGATCGAAATGCGGACCAAATAGAAAATCTAAGCGCACAAGTGAACGAATTAAAACAAGCCGTTTCCAATACGCACAGAATGATGGAACAGTTACTTCTAGTTGTAAAGCAACAACACAAAACAAAAAGTTAAGAAATTTCATGTTTTATTCAATAAATCAATACCTATCTAACATGCACTTACATGATGTTTATTTGTTTTACATTGGTTAACTCTATGTTTATTACCATTTTTATTCATTTTTACCAATTCCGAATAACGTACCCCTATACCTATCATTAATTACATTCGAAATTCGATTTTCTTTTTTTTTTTCTTTTACGTATGTATAAGCAAAATGTTAGCTTTATAACACAATTGTAATTGTAGATTACGTAGATGTTATTTT
>NW_020439697.1:0-9117 GCF_000699045.2 Agrilus planipennis
ACTTTACAAAATTAATCCTGCTCCAAAATGAAATAAACAGTTTTTAAAAATTTCCAAAATATTATTCCTATTATTGTTTATGCTACGTAAAATTATGAATACAATTTCTCTTAGCTTGTAAGGTTTACCAAAAATTCATAAGAATGAAACTTCTCTTAGACGTTGTTTCTATTAATGTCCCTGTCTACAAAGTTTACAAATTCACTAATACTTTGTTAACTAATAGATTATAATTCAATCAAAATATAGTATAAAGAACTTTATTACTTTCTATGATCTCTGTCGTCTGTTTTACCCGACATGTTTATGAATGAACGAAGAAGAAATATTCAATTACAATAATAAATTTATCTAGATATATGCATTTCTGTTGTAAATATGTTGATGATGCTTTATCTAATTGTTGCTCGCCACTATTGCGATATCAAAATTTAATTAACAAAAGGAAATTGTATAATTTGTTTTAACGCCGTGCGGCGAAGAGCGATTCAGACCAGAGCAGATGGGATTTTATGTTAAAATTGTGAAACTGCAAATACTTTATTTTAATAATTTCTATAAAACAAGGTATTATTTATCATTTACTGTTTGCATCTATTGGTCTCATAAAGAAATATGATTTTTTCAATAGGACCTTTCTAACCTCTGAGTTCTCAACTTATTAACATCATTAAATTTTTAATTTCCAATAAACTTTAATACACTATAATCAATGAAAAGGACAATTTAAAATGAAAGGATGCATTACAAAAGTAATACAATATCTCCAAGATGTATTATACTTGATCATGTACCTAGGCGGTAACGTATGTGGAAAAATATGTACNCATTCCTAATAATAACCGCAAATTAAACAGTCAACAAACAAGTTAGTTGTGGTGATTGTCATGCGATTTACCTAGAACAGACCAGTCGTTCTTAAAACCTTAATGAGCTTACACAGGACTTTCTGAAAACCATAAGACAGATAAAAAGACAAAAAACTGGAATTGCTATAACTTTTTAGAAATAACAAATGATGAAAATTGCAATAAAAATATTATTAATACTCATACAGAATTGTATACACAGAACATATCCCTTCCAATGATCTTGAAAATAATTGTTGGAAATTTTGAATAAAATGCGGGTTATCCAAATATGTACCTGTGTAAGCTAATTAAGGGGTTTTCTATGTTAGTATTCAAATGATTTCGCTGTACTTCTTATTTTAACATTGTCTGTACAATTAACAATGATTTTTCACTCGAAACCTCTCATGAGTATTTATTAAACCCCTTGTTCAAACAATTTACGGTTTTATTATTTTATTTATAAACATATTTCATCACACGTTCACAATTAGTTTTATTATGTGTATTTTTCATACTTAATGAAACACTCGCAATGCTTACCTGTCCAAAGAAATTAAAAATTCAGCTCGTCATATTTTATTTCAAAAGCTTGTTTTCAACAAATAATAAGTGTCTTAAAAGTGAATTTGAATAATCTTACCTAACCTAAGCTAATTTTTATTTGTAATATATTTTAAAATTTAAAAGCGAATTTCTACATACCGTTCTCGAATGTTGTTGGCATGCCTGCGTTCTTTCTCACGCACGGCCTTGTTTCCTGGATGAGTATCATCATCATCGTCATCACTAAACAGGCAAGGTTAATTAAAAATAAAACTTTTTTCTTCTACGACTTCAAAAAGTAATTACTAAAAATAATGTATATTCATTTCACCATTTGTTAATAAATAACTTTAAGTATTTACGTATTATAAAAATAATAATAGATGTAAAATAATTCGAAATACGTAATCCTAAAATGTAGCATCGTGCTACAGATGGCGTTCACTGTGCCGTTTGTAGTATTTACAAAGAAGTTGGTTGCTTATAATTATAATAACTTCTTATGTGTCATTACACTTGCACTGATAATAGAGTAATATGAAAATGAACCGCTTGATCTTGTTTTTAATCCTGTATTTATATCTTGAAAATTCCTGAGACAGCTACTAAATTCTACATTAACAGAATTTTTTATGTAAAAATGTCAAATGTACACTCATAATGAACTTCAGAAATGAGTATGGTTTATAACTGACTTATGGAATGACGTCACTTTACGCTGATTGATGTTTCAAATTATATTTCACTCTATATAACTCATAATTAAAATATCTCGCAAAAAAATCATTTACACTTTTAACGACTACCATTTTTGAATTAACTAATTTTTGGACCTGTAAACTTTTGCTTAACTTCCTTATTTTATACTATCACCTCCTGCACGAGTGCTGTACATGAAAATGCTTTTTGTAAAAAAGTTTTAGAATTCAAAGTTAATTTACAAAATGACCAAATATAACTCTTATATTCTCGAACTGAATTTCAAGCATTGAAGCCGCGGACGCAGTTAGTAAATTATACACACAGTAGTAATTAGCTACCTTGTGGGTAATATTCTCCAAAAAATTATATGCTTAGGGGAATAATAGGAAAATGCATCGGCATAATAAAATACAGTGTTATATGTATATATTTTCTTGGATGAAGTGCAAAATATATAGTTTACTGAAATAATTCGTCATTAAACCTTTCAATTCAAATTAAGTGAAACTCTCCACACCTAATCAATTACATGCGTAAGCAGATTTTCAACTTCTCAAGATTTAAATTGAATATGGGTATAGGCTGAGCACTGTACATAAATAATGCCGCACGTCAATGTGTATTGAGCCGTAACGGAGTGCAGCGGCCGAACGGCAGTGATGCAGGGACGGTAAAATATTTTTTTAACAAAATTATAATAAACATGATAAAAAACGCCGCTACGCAAAAAGAATTTAAGTTGCTAAACGCATTTTATTGATGTCAATTTATTCCCGAATTATACAACTGGTGGGCATTGANCGTAATTTGAAATCACTCAGATGGAAGAGAAGAGAAGAAGAGAGAAAATAGTCGACTGTATGAAGTAATGCTAATCAATAAATTCTTATCTGTCTTATCAAATTGTCTGCTGTGTTGACGATGAAAATGAAAAAATCCTCCTTGAGCTGAAAATTGCTTGCGGAGTCTACACAGTGACGATGCATTATGAGGTAGATAAACTTCAATATTTCAAAAGACCTTTTAGAATTGTTTCAATTTTTGCCACTGATTTCAGAGCATTCCCTATAATACTAATATTCGTGCTGCTACTATTTTCATGTATAAAATGCACTACGCTACACTACACTACAAATATTGTAAAAAAATGTTAAAGTTGGGTTATTAAGGGTTAAGAATTTTTTAATTCATACTAATACTCACCATATGTATACCCTGAACTGTGTTAGTACTGCCTGTCGACACAGCTTGGGAATAAAGAGGTGATGTGGGCGCGTTTTGATTAGGAAGCCAACCCGAAGGCGCCAAAGGTGGAGGTGAACTCACTGGAGTTGATGGAGCAGAACTATAACTACTTACACTAGCTTGTTCTGGAACTGGATACATCTGCAAATGGTAGTACTTATTGTAACGTATTTGTGTCACTTTTAGTGTTATAAGGCTTTTAAGTTAACATGTCTAATGTCCAAGTAACTGGCGAGGGTTATACTCAAGTGGAATCGTATTACTAGTATGACCTAGAACACGTGCTCATATTTGTATCTCGTTGTTTTTTTTTTTTTTTTTTTTGAAGTGAAACTTTTTATGGGACACTATAGGAGTTTCGAAATGAGAGTTAACTCGTACAGTTAATAAATCTGTTAAACTCCTTGTCCTTTTCTAATTACCATTCACCTAAGCAGAGTGAGAGAGGTGGAAAAGGTATACGAAGATCCACACAAAGAGGAGACGCCGAGAATAGTCGCCGGGCATTATTTACTGATGACGACCATGTTACTTATTGAGAGTTTATCGATATATGCTCAGCATATGAGCCAAGCAGTATTTATGTTATTAATTTTATATAAAATTAGGGATTAGTTTTTTTTTAAATACTACTATAATATACAATCTAAAGAAGTTTTACTTCTTACGCGTGTTCACTATACACGCTCGCCCCTTGTTTTTAATAAAAATATTTGTATATAAAACTTGTTCTTTTAATGCAATGCATGGTGCCATGTGTGTAATCCATAAATAAGCTCGTTTAAAATGGATTTTAAACCTCCGGAAAACTTAAATATAAACGAACCTGCTAAGTAGCAAAAGTGGAAACAAAAATTCGACATATTTCTATTGGCAACAGGTAAAACAACAGCCAGTAAGGAAACTTACATTGTCACATTTCTGAATGTACGTTCATTGGAAAAAGAGGTGTTAAAATTAGTTCACTATGCTCACTTTGGCATCGTTAAATCTAAACTTCGAGCATGGCAAATCATGTATTGGTCTAACATTTCTTCAAATATCGAACGACTCATTGCTACTTGTGAGGCGCGTCAATTAAATAGACCTAATAATCAAAAACAAACCTTTATTGCACATTCTATTTCTACTATGGCGGTTCTGATTTTTTAGATTATAATGATTTATTTAGAACATTCACAATACAAAAATACTTACACTATATTATTTATTCTTCATGGGAAACATTGCAATGATAAGAATGTAATGCTTCTCTTTATCGGCCGCCGGGGAGAGACCCTGACTGTTCCATGTCTTACACCTTTTCCTTCATTAATAGTCTAGTCAAAAAGTGTCATTTGGTCGAATTCGGGACCGAATTCACCTAAAGTTATGAACAAGGTGTAAAGTCATCTAGAATGCTTTTCGAAAAAAAAAAACATGTGAGGCTGGTAAAAATTAGAAAAGTTATAAAGAATTCAGAAAAAAAGGGGGTTTCCATTTTTTTGCAAATATCTCAAAAATTGTTGCAGATATTGGAAATCAGAAAAAAGATTCTTAAAAAAAGTCCATCTCCATGAATTGTATGAATTGTATCATTAATATTGNTATTTATATTTATACGAAGTAGGTATTACCAAAAATGTTTTACGCAATACAATGACTTCGTCCGAATAAAAAAATAGCATTTGTTAGAAATGGAATATTATATCTTTAAAGCTAGATAGTTTCGAAATTGATTTTTTTAAAATTTTTCGGCTGCCTGTAATATTGTTTTGAGGTCTTACTCTTTAATTCGTTTATTGTTTTTTTATTAGGAATGCGTACTTAAAAAACTTGTTTTGTGTTTTATTTTGGGAATTTTTATAGTTTCTACTACACCTTTACACATTTTCAAATTTTAAGGTTGTAAGGTAACAACATAACTTATAACCTTTCATTGTAATCATATTTAGACTGACTTATTGGTTATTAATGAATGTTTGTACTGCAAGTATGCAGCAGACAAACTTGTTCGACGTAACATGTGCAACATTATGTATTATAATTTTTTGGCCTACCAAATGCAAGACATCCATACAGTGCGTTTTCATTGAGTGTTATGCCAAAAAGTTACAAAACCTTATTACTAACGGTCCCTAGTATATGCATTATAAATGATCATATTTTACATATATTTGTGTAGTGACATACAAGGCGTCCCAAGCAAGCGGGTTTCTTCGATAACTGCTTTATAGTTGAAGATATCAAAAAAGTTTCTTACAAAAATGGTACCATATAAGTATCCTTATATTATAAAATTTCAAATATACAGAGTGGTCGATTTTTCCTGGGGGCAACCTAACTTCATTGTTTCAAATGGAATGCCTCATTCATTATTTCACTTTTGAATTCCTCGTTAAATATAAATACCACTTTGTTAACCATATATTATGCCTAAAATGCATCGACATTCATGAACTTCGCACTAAAGCAATAAATAAACTGTTGCAGTGCTCTGCGCTATTTTCAATATCTTCGAAACAAAAGCACACAGAGGTGTGTTATTTTCACACATAGCTTATGAAAGAAATGGCCTACATTTCCATTATTAAGGCAAACATGTTCTTGTCAAATAAATTGTTTCGAATTGGCATAACTATTTTTTGTTTTTAATGAAATGCTATATTTTTTGTAAGTTCATAATATGCAAAATTTCATTTCCTTTTGTTACTACCTACAACTAATACTTTTTGAGAAAATTAAACTTTTTAATGATACCAATTTATATCAGGATATCAAGTATGCCTTGGTCGGCGATTCGCTTTATACGTTGTTAATTTCTGGGCTGCCCAGCTATGGTTTTGAGTAAAGTTAAAACGTCAGATACATATATTCATTTCCTTCCGAACAGACAGGGAGTACTTTATATGTCTACATTTCACTGTTCCGCTAGTAACAAACCACTGTAACTCCCTGCGGAAAGCATCTACTCGAGGATTACATCTGTTTGGGTATCACTGAGCATACACTCAAGATGTCATGAGATGATTTCGCCTGCATTCCCCAAGGACAAACCCATATATATCTTTCCATTTTAACTGAAAGCCATAGACTACACAATTCAGAAATTAACAACGTATAAAACGAAACGTTACTTAGCACCTTATCAAGCACACGAAATTGACGTTCGTAAAAGGTGGATAAAAGCAAATCGCTGACCTGACATAAATTAACATTATAAAAAAAAAAATTTTTTTCTTAAAAAGTGTTAGTCGTAGATAGTAGCACCCTTATATTGGACGAAAGAAATAAAATTTTACTCATAATGAGCTGACAAAAAATATGGCATTCCATCAAAAAAAAAAAAATATTTGTCAACTCGAAACAATTTATTTTGGAAGTAGTAGATTTAAAGGAATTAAAAAAAAACATGTTTGCGTTGATAGTGAAAATAGTAGGCCCCTGTGTACTTTTATTTCGGAGAAATTGAAAAATGGCGCAGAGCACTCCAACAGCCTATTTATTGAATTAGTGCGAATTTTATGAAAACTGATTCATTTTAGACATAATATATGATTAACAAAGTGGTATTGAAATTTAAGGAGGAATTCAAAAATGTAATCATGAATGGGACATTTCACTTGAAAAAATGAAGTTAGGTTGCCTCCAGGAAAAATCGGACAGTGTGTATATTGGAAAATAATTTTATGATATGAAGGTACTTTTTGTAAGAAACTTTCTTTGATATCTTCAACTGTAAAGCAGTTATTGAGGAAACACGCCTGCTTGGGACACCCTGTTATGTATCTATATAAATATCTAGGGAGTATAACAAATCAGAATTAGCTTTCTGAAGGACATATAAAATAACAACATAACATATAAATCCAGCATTAACTGTATGAGTTATCTGTACGTCCAATTTTGCCTCTTTGTGAAAATCATTAGCGAGGAGGTACATATACCTTAACGTTGTCAATTACATAAACAATTAACGTTTCTAAAATTTTTAAAGCACCCAGCCACTCGATTCAATAAAAAGTTGAACATATTTCTGAATCCATAACCTTACTTTTTAATTTACACTTAGGTACTATTTCGGATTATTACTCGACCAGTATTCCCTTTTCTTTCATAATAACGTACAGACAATATGAAGTATTAAAAAAAAGTTACTTTTATCCATGACGGATTATAAACACGCCATGTTAAATACCTTACAATTAAATCAATGAGACATCTATTTCTGCATGCAAAATGTAAAGTTAATATAAACTAATAATTTTACTTACTATCTCCTTGATCGCTTTGAAGCTTTAGTTACCGAACCGATGCTAGTTGAATTTGGCTGTGTTATACTATCTACAGAACTAGAGGGTTTTGAATCACTATCAGGAGGCTCTTTCCGTTTTTCTGCAAGTGGATAAAATACATTTTGGAGTAACTCTGACACCTCAGATATTAGTTTGCATGTTGCTTGTAAAAGAAAAAAAAATGAAGTAGGCTGCGACGAAGAAAGCATTTTGAAGGTTTTGACGGATACTCCATTAATAATCAAACAGAGTTGGGGCGAGTTTAATTTAGTATAAATATTTACCGTCAAAGTGACACAGTAATGCTACGTTAGTCGATATACAACTATGCACTAACTGCTTTCTCCAACTTTAAACATTAATGGATATTACGATTTTGTGAGCAAATATCTAAATAAAATTTTATGTGTTCATGTCAAAAGAGGACTTACTATTATGGTGTGTTGTCCTTTCTACTTTAATAGGTTCCGAAAAAGGTACTTCCGATGTAGAAGGGGTATAGTTTAATGCACCTACTTGTGATGCGCTTAAATTTGGAGGTAGCTGTCCTAAATTTATTTGTGACTCCGCATGATTGCGTAAAACATTAATAGCATCGTCTAGTCTTTCCTCCATTCGTGTACCCTGAAATAAAACTAAATTTGAAACATAACCACCCAATTTTAAAAAAGCATCACTACTTATTAGTGAATTAACTAATGGTTATCGGTTATTCAAATGTTATACTTACATTTACCTCTGCATGGTCTCGCAAAAATCCGATGGCATCATCCAACCGTTGCGCTTCTGCTGCAGGCTTTATTCAAAAATAAAACATGCAAAAATAAACATAACATGAAATTAAAAAAAAAAAAAAGTTCTCAACGACAATCAGTCAAAACTAACATTAAATTGAGTCAGCAAACTTTGTTTTTAAACTAATAACATAAAAACTCATTTTTGATCGAAACGTAGTTTCATCAAGAAAATTCAGAGGAACACAAAGAAATGAAAAAGCAATAAAAAAGAAAACTACAGAAGCATAAGCACTACTTTTCAATTCATTAGCAATATTATATTTAAAGATGTTACTTTGTTTCGAATATTGAGATATTTACAGCTAACTGTAGTATTAAGGCAAATTTGACAAGATCCTTATAGAAGATAGGTATCTATTTATAATTGTAAACCTACAGGGCACCTCACATATGCGAAAGACAAGTAAATCAATTAAATTAAATATTCTTCTTTTGTCTTATTATCCTTTTCCTGGTAGTTTCTAATAGTTTTACACTAACAACAAATCGAATAATACGTTGTTGTTAACACAATTATTTAAGTAAAAACAAAATGTTAATAAAAAAATAAATATATATCGGCCATAACCGTAAGGCACTCACTATCAATAAAAAAGGAAAACAACATAAGACTTTGACTTTCTCTTTAAATATAAAATTTAAATGATGATTCAATATAAACAAACTCTTAAAAGGTACACTGTGGACAAATTTCGACGTTTT
>NW_020439698.1:0-8076 GCF_000699045.2 Agrilus planipennis
TGATATGCAAGGAACGAAAGAGTGAATTTAAATATAGGATACGAAAAATAAGAAGAAGTAGCTGATTTTTGGTATCTAGGAACTCTAATAATCCCAAAATAATCGAGCATGAAAGGTTATTTAGAGGCATATTGGAAGCAGAAACAGGTGTTAAAAGGGGTAGAGGTAGATCTGGATATAGATTAGATTACTGTTCACAAAAAGTTAAGGATGTGGGATGTTTTAGTATTAGGGAAAAAGATTAACTCAGGATAGGAAAGAGTAGGTGCGTGTCCAGTCAGTCTTAGGATGATTTACCTACATATTCATAAATAATCGTATTCGTTGTTAACTTATAAGTATTGTTAAAAATTTATTTATTGCATTCTGTTACTATTTTGAGATATTACATAAGTAATCTTAATACTAGTTTTATTTTTATATACGATAATATTTGCTTTTAAATTAAAAAGAAATGGCGGCATCTTTATTTAAATAATTTGAGAACACAACTAGAAATAAAGACTTTATCTACACGTTTTCAGAGAATAGATGGCAATCTGTCATGTTGTATTCCAAATTTATTTGCGTACATGTACCATTTAGTAGGAATGTCAAGTTCAGTATTGCGGAAGTTTTCTCTTCCATTTACATACGCATAAAACTGGAATGTTGCTAGTAAAATTGAATCTAGTTTACAACATCATGTTAAAGCTAACTTGTAGTATATCTACATGTTCGTAGAGGCTTAATTTAACTTAAATTACCTTCTGCATGTTAACTTAAATTACCTCCTGCTAGGAAGTAAAATGTAATACAATAAAAGGTACATGCCTAGTGTCCACGAGTATATACTTTTTCTTAATTGTTCAATAGTACCTACCCATAGTTCCATAATAATTTCTGGTTTAGTACATTGAGAATTTTTGCGAAAGAATAGGCAGATTTTTCAATGACTACTGAAACTGATTCTTAACATTTTGAAAATTTTCTAAGACTAGATATAATCCTTTGTACTTACAGGTACTTTTTTCCTTTCAGTGACTGTCAAACATGCCAATACAGTTAATATAGTACTTAGGCTAACACACCTAGATAAATACAGTTTCCTTCCATAAAACGTTGTTGGGAAAACGATTCAATATAACGATTTTCTTTTGTATTTTCCAGATGACAGGATGCGGCATTTTAGGTGTCGGCATATGGCTGAGGGTGGCATACGAAGGGTATGCTACCCTACTGCCCCAGTATGCAATGCTGAGCGCTGACATTTTAGCAATTGTTGTGGGAATAATAGCCTGTATTCTGTCCTTTTGCGCTTGTTGCGGATCTTGGATGCAAAGCAGGTTTATGTTGATTACGGTGAGTCTTGTGTATGTCAAAGCCAATCTTTACAATTTGGCATTACAGGATGTAGTTAAGCAATTAAAAAAACAGCGGTTAAATAAACGCTTAGCCGAATATTGTCAAATATTGTATTTGGCATTAGGGTAGCTAACTGTTGTTTAAATAATTGCAGTTAACTTGTGGCATTTGTAGCATTAATTAGTTTCTTTGAGTAGTACACCGTTTTGACAGTGGTTTACATTGGGGGTGGTGCATAATTTCAGAATTACTACGTCATTTATTAGGTGTTAGTGTTAAAGACATTTCACTATATTTTTTTATTGTACATTGTCCAAGAAAACAGCGATGAAATTCATTTAGGGGGCGGGGGATAATTTGTCACTAGGTTCGCTTGTTCACATTACAGAATATGCAATCCAATTAGAAAATAAAGTAACAATATAACTATTAATTTATTCGTACAAACCATTAAATCAGTTTTGACCTATTCGATTGAAGTTATTTTGATTTAACTGCCCACTGCTTTGTTTGTATTGTATGATTATCTTGACTGCCTAGACGTATTAGAAAATGCCAGATTTNAATATGCTCATGCGATATAAATACTTAACTGATGATTCTGAAAAAGATTAACATACGAAAAAATGTAAATTTTCGAAAATATATGTGTGTAAATTATAGACCTGGTAAATACTAGAAGAAAACCTGCTATCTTTGAGATTTAGATTGCGTCAAATTATTTATTAGGTAAAATGGAGTTCAAAGTGGCCAGAAAATCGAAAATCACCGACTTGAACAACCTTATATATTTTTTGTGACTATAGAGTCGTAGATGAATGGATCCAAAAGTATTTGATCGATTCCAATAGTAAAGTACCTATAGGGAAAAATTTTTTGTTTGTTTTGTCCAGATTAGTAAGGTTGCATGCAGATTAATGAGCAAACTAGTCGGTGGTGACTTTAAACTTGAAGTTGGTTGTGTCCTTCAGAGTTATTAGAAGTCGACTTGTAAAATTTAAGTAAAAAATCTAAGTTTTGATCGCGACTTCGTAAAGAGCGAAAATTCTATATCCGAACTAATTGCTGGCCATCTTTTGGTATATCACACGTCTCTTTGGTAAATGTTAACATTATAAATGCAGTGTGTACCATTATAATTTTAATTTTAGTTTCATTGTTGTGGCGTTCAAAATTATGAGGATTGGTACATGATAGATGCTTGGCCTACAAAGAAATGGGTTCCGGATTCATGTTGTGTTCCTGCTGTTAAGTTCGGGGTAGCAGATGAACGGGAAGAACTGAAAGATGGGATAATGCACCATTACAACGAATCCATAACGGGCCCAAACAGTTTAGTTTCAATTTGGGACCATCTCCAAAATGAAGTAAGAATATCATTTTAAAAGCTTTATATGTGAAAGCTTCATCGACTATAATGCTATGTTATGTGAAATACCAAGCTGTTGAAAGTTTTTTCTTATTTTTATTAATAGTTTTCTATGAGCAGTCATCATATTTAAACATTCTCAACAAAGGATATGTTATCCTTTCAGAATTTCGGCATCCATTTACCCAACTTAATTCGTCTACGGTGGAAACTAAGCCGTCGTGGTTTACGTTATGTTTCTTTAAATTAAAAAAGTAGAAGTGATTATTTTAGAAAATAGTTTTAAAGTAGAAAATCAAAGGAATTTTGCTATGTTTATGTTTCTATTTTAATTTGTACTACTATTTCAAATAAATCACATCCGTGCTTCGTTCAATGGTATTTATTGGATTCCATTTAAAACCAATGATAAATTAATGGACTGCGAACATTTTGTAGTACGCACTAATACATCTTTCTGTTGTTTGCGCATTTAAAACTGCGTAGGTTGTAGATACGCGTCCCTGCCAGATTAATTTAATTAATTTTAATGAATGGTATGAAAGAAGAATTTAGAAAGGAGTGTAGGTACTATTGATAAAAAATGGTGCATAAACGGTTCCTTTGGATAAAACGTAATTATACTCATTACGATTAGTAGGTAGCATTGAAAAATAAAGATTAACTTTTGGCTATGCTCGTGTACTAGCAGCCTAATTGGGTTCTAGGCGTAAACGATTGATTGTAAATTATTTTCTGTTCATTTAAAAAAAAGTTACTTAAAAATTCGACTTCGTATATTTATGGTCTCTTCTTGTAAATATCTTCACTAATTTCACACGTAGTGTGTCAGTGGATCAGGAAGTTGTTTCTAATTAGTGCTTATTTATCTCTTTTTTGTGCAAATGGTCCTTAATTAGCTTAGAAACGACTTTAAAAAANATTTAAACGAAATGTACACAAAAGGTAGAAATTGTGAAGTATTTTTGATGGAACAATAACAATACTGCACAATTTTGAATCAAATCAGAAGATACTAATGTAGTATATATCACATGGACCACCTAATATCTAGAAATTGAATTTGTAATACAGTTTTGCTTTAAAGTTTCGACACAGTGTTGCTAGTTAATAATTTATATTTAGTGTGTATAATAATGATATTCAAAGTGAATGGTTATTTACGAAATACTTGAGTATAATAGGAAGTGTTTTTGCGGTAAACTTTTGTATTTGCGCTATAATTGTAACAAATAGTTAATGCATCCTTTTCTTACAGGAAGTTACATTTTTTACTGTCTAAGGTATTTAAATGGTTTCAGGTATGAAACTCATAAAGCCTTGCTATACTTTTGCGAATTATCTTGCAATAATAATCTAATTTAGAATTGACTGATATTTCGTTGTTTTATTCTAAACTTGTAATACTAAGTAAAAACTTTTTTTAGCGTCAGTAGAAATATCTCAAACTCCAATTTCCCTTTGCTAACTACCTTATTTGATAAAACAATTATGTATGTGTTTATGCATTTTAACTCATTTAAGTACAAAAATTGTGATATGTATCATGAGATGTTTTTTTATTCTTACCGAATCAATGAGTATATTGGCGGGATGCCCAATAGTCAGGGCTAACGTCGATACAAAAAATAAAATCGTTAGTTTCTCCATTCTCTGAAACAAATTAAACAAATATTAGTAATTTTCTACAAGTATCAACGAATTTAGGTAGCAATTAGCATATTATTTATTTGTTTCTGACTGCTTAAAAAAAGTAAATAAGTGTAATTAAATCAACGATTAGCTACAAGATATCTACACAAAATTATTGTATTTATTTTTTTATACCTGCTTTAACTCAAATGTGTTTTATTTGTAGTAAAATAAGGCATTTATTCGTAAATTTATGTCTTAACAAACAACAAAAAATCTATTTTGAAAATACATTCGATTTTCGAAAATTTGGTTTTAAAGATGCACGATAGAGAAATGACTAAAATCTAAAACGTGTAAAATTGAATCATTGTGTGTATTGTTTTGAAGCAAGAATTTGTCTTTCAATTGTTACAAGTAGAATGATTGACATTTCAGACATAATTAGAACATTTCTTGCTAGTAATAATTAAGGATGCTTCGCTGTAATTCTTTTTGTGAGGTAGTTCAAATTTACATTGATAAAAGTACGTATTAATAAATGTTTTTAAAATATTGGTTTGTATAATATCATGCCATAACGATTACATAAGTATGCAAATACAGAAATGTAATATATTTCAGGAATTGTATGGGCAGGTACAATAAAAGTAGCCAGAAATTTTGCGGTATGCGAGATAATGGTTACTTGAAGTCCCTATTAACTGATTTTGATAGTACACTAGTTGAAAATTTAAAATTGTTATTACTATCGAACTACTTGTTCTACTTTCGGGATAGTTTAAATAGTTTTAAATATTGCATAATATATTCATATGAAATATATACACACATATTTTCGTATATATAATTAAACTTCTGTGAAATAACCCGCTTAAACCTTTCAGTATTACCTAACCACTTTTATGTATATTATATTCGTTCATTTAGGTGTGAAATTTGAATTGAAATGAGTCGAAGTAATTATAATGTCCCTTTTTTAAAATTGTTAGTAAGAAAAATAACTTATTTAATAAGGTTTTCACATAGAAAATTTTCTTCGCCTTTTCCATCTGCGTTACAGTTGCGTTATACCTGCTGATGTTTTACATATTATAAAATTCGTTTCGACACGTGTGGTACCCACATTTCTTTTTTGAATAGTATGCAATGTGATAAGAGTCGTACCTACGTGTTACACCTGCCTAACCAATAATTTATAGGTAAATTATTTTTATCATAGATAGTTAATATCCAAGGTGATGGAAAGTAAGTAGTTCTACTTAGAAATGTGAATGCCTGTTATGTTATTTTATTATAATGCAGCAATTTCCAGAAAGATAATATTAACATGTTGGTATGCGGCAAATATTGTAGTCATATTTATATGGTCTTTCTATTAATTTAAGAAAAATCGTATTAATTACATATGATTCTACAAATTACAATTGGCAAAGGCAGATAAATGTTGTTAAAGAAAACAGTATTATACTTACTCTCATTGAAATAAAATTGAAATTAATTAAAATTGATGTAAATTTTCGTTTAAAATGTAAACTGAGCGAAAGCAACCTGTTACACGCCGTGTAGATCGGGGATCCACGCTCTAGGCCGCGCCGAACTTGTTACATAGAGCGTGGATCGACAATCCACACCCCGTGTAACAAAGCTTGACAATTCCCTTAAAAGCTACTAAGTTGTTTGATATTATTGTATTACAAAGGGTACCTACACATACTTATATATAGCATAATACTTGTACATACCTTACCTTTATGTTAGTTTTTATCAATACCAGTAAATCGTAGTGCGCACTCAATACCTTGCAATTCTGTTATCCTCTTTAAAGTGTTTCAAATTAAACAAATTTGATTTCTTAAATAAAAACGAAAAGTTAGATGTATTACCTTACATCCCTCTAATATTCATAAACTATTTGCTTGAAATGACCGAACGATAGAACGAAATAAATATTTTTGTGTTAACTTAAAAAATACTTCAACTGGATGTTACAGTGTTAGGTGTTTGAAAGGTGTTATATAAGGTTTCGTTTCATTTCAAAATGTGTTGAAATGTTGGTACTGTTTTTATTTTAGCAATAATGATAAAAAAAATAATTAAAATTAATCTCTAGGTAGGTACGAATAAAATTTGTCTTGTACGTACTAGAAACAAACATGTCGAAACATTTATGAAACGGTACCAGTTCTGTGACAAATAACAGCTATTATCTAATGAAGTCTGCAGGTGCTAATAACTTTTACTTTTTGATGACATGATAAAAAGTCCATATTTTTCCTTTCTCCAAACTTTCTGGAATTATCTATTTGGTTGTTTTCTGTTGATACATCAATTTATTATAGGTCTTCTTGATCTAAACAATAAGGTGATCGACCATTTGTTTACATTAATAGGCGATTCACATTGCATTATCAATCACAGACGATTCCGGTTGTAGAAGAAGCCAAATAGAGTGAATCAATCAAAGTTCAATGTAATTAAAAATTTTTGATACAACGCTGAAGCGATTTTTATTGTGCATAGGAATTTTAAATGGGCGTGAATAATCGTATCGTTTCAGTAGAATGATTTTCGAATAGGACAGTCATTAACGTTGCCTCACTCTTACAGTGAAAGTTGGAAAATAACCTAACTATGAATTAACTATTTCAAAATATATGTAACAATGTTGTACATCTGCCTTGGCACAAGGTTAATACTTGCTCAGAAGACTTGCCATTAATATTTATTGAAAACTGTTACAAACATATTTAAATACACTGTCGTTACAAAGAAATTATTGCGTGTGCATAATACAAATTACCTCAAGGTCTCCAAGAATTGTTTAAATTGCAATAATATGGCCCATTATTGACCATCAGAAGAATTGCTTATTTTATGTAACTTTAATTGTTTAACTAATCATAAGCACTTTATATACATATATTAATTTCGTATTGTAACAATTAGATAAATTTCTACTAGGTACATGAAAACGGACAAATTTTACAATTTAATACAGAAATTAAAGGTGTTTCTCAAATTACTAAAAAATAAAAGTACTTTGGACTTTAACACATAAATAAACATTTGAGTAACTGTTATAGTATAGGTATTTATCTTAACTTTGAGTCTACTTAACTCTTTTGCATTATTCTTAAAAAATAATAGCCTGAGGGTTATTGAGATGGAATTTGTTGTAAAGGTTCTTGTTTGTTTATTTTAGTAACAACGTTATTCCTTGAAAAGTGCTTGGTCATGGTTAGCAAGAAACAATAATAAGTTACATAATGGTTTTCTATACTCCTACTATTTTAGGCTTATTGAAAGTAATGTATATGTTCAATAGTAGACAGAAACGATCAGTATAACCTTTAGTAAATTATTTTAAGTAATTGTACTAAACAAGTTACTAATGTCTGCCTAAATGTAATTTGAAAGGTTGTATTATATTGATGTTTGATGAACTTAATATATTTTAGAAACAGCAATGTCGTAGAAAAGCTACAATCACGTGCTTTTAAAAAAGAAAGTTAGATTTAATAAAATCTTTCGGTGAATGTTCACGAATGAGCGAAGAAAGAACTACAAAACGTTATTGAAAATAATCTCTAGGATAACATGTTTTTATAAATATTTGACATTTACTTACCTAACATTTATTATATACCATTCATTATATTTTTAAAGTAAATTGATTTAATTTTATAGAATTCTGATGGTTGAAATAAATATGGTTATATTATAATATA
>NW_020439698.1:8098-9176 GCF_000699045.2 Agrilus planipennis
ATATATAATAATACGGTTATATTTTTACGTAAAAAGAGATTGATTGTAATTCGTCGTCTTTATGAACCTTTTAATTATCATGAAGAAGTCTATTACATACGGACGAAACGTTGGTTTAATGAAAATAAAAGTTGTTTTTACCTGAACGAGTATTCTGAGTAAGTCATACCATTTATTACCCGATTGTTAAAAAACCATTTATACCAGCATATTTTATAAAATCGGATTTAATTTGGATTAATTATTTATTAATATTAAACGAGAAAAATGTTCAAAAACACTTACAATAAAATATTCTTTACTATAAAACTAATACTGACGGTTGTTTTAACAACTGATAAAACACAACTGCAGTTTAATTTTTACTAAAGGATACCATGAAGTTTTCTTATTTATATCAGACAATAAAGTTTAATCTTCTTTGTTTATTATTGTTAATTAGTTTGGAAACAACCACGGTATGGTATTGATAAAATATCAGATTCATTGTCTTCCGAATCACGAAATCCGTGGTTTATGAGGTATTTTAAACAATATGATAGTCATATTATATAGGCATATACAAGGCTTACATCGTCTTGGTTTGAAAGTACTGAATATTTTAATGCGTTTTAATTAACAATTTTTAAGCAATTTTCTAAATTAATACTTGAATAAGAACAAGTGAATCTGTTTCATAACCTGATTAATTCGTTATTTGCAGTTTTTTATTAAATTACAAATAAATTTATGTGTATGAGTTTAATGAAAACTTACCTCAAATTTCATCGAACAACAATCGTTCGTTGCACTGCCACTTAACAAACTTGTAGCGCTGAGCGGGTTTCTCGCTTCGACCAGCGTTACTATCTCCCACCTTTCTAAATAAAACGGCCAAATGCACTCGCGTCAAAGTAATAAATTAAGTCTAACAAGAACCACTAAGCATTGTATATAAGTGTACGAGAATCCTTTAGCGTTTTATGGATTCTACGGTGATATTAGTTCAATACAAGTTAACGTTTTAAACTTGAACTTCTTTTGAAGCATGCATTTTGCAATTGCTCGCCTTGTGGCTTCTTTGACTTCTTCTGTCGTC
>NW_020439699.1:0-2121 GCF_000699045.2 Agrilus planipennis
CACTACATTTTTAATATTTGTGGTATGTTGGTACTCAAATATCACTAAATTCACCTTAACACATTACATGACTACTTTCTTAAGAACCTCAGATGCCGTAATAATAAAATTAAATGTTTTACAAATTAATGTAATTCCTATTTTATGTTTTTCTCTACTTGATAGATGTACAATAATTTATTTATTTATAGTTTAATATTAGTTTATTACCCTATTATAACTATTGCTAGAATCTCTTTTGGAATATTTTTTTAATAACTTTTATTTTCATTGTAAAGGTGGTACCTAAATCTAATGTGCTTTATGTGTTAAATACTCTACATTGAGGTCCGCACGGTCAACATCCTTATCCTCATAAGATCGTCAGTCATACGACTAATTGGAGACACACCTCCACTCTTTCTCATTCTGAGCTAATCTTCGCATTTCCCCAAAAGTAGAAAATTCCGCATCCTTAACTATTTGTGAACAGCAATCTAATCTACTTCTACTCCTCTTAACTCCTGCTTCTAAGATGTCTCTGACTAGCCCTTCATGCCTAAGAAGGTGTCCTACCAACCTATCTCGTCTATTTCTTATTGACCATAGAGTCCTCTGTTCTCCTATTCTTTCTAATATCTCTTCATTTCTAACCTTCTCTTTTCACGGTATCCTCATCATTCACCTGTAACACCACATTTCGAACCCTTCTAACCTTTTCTATCCACCGCACGCACCATCCATGTTTCGCACTAGTGCCTACAGCGCTCCGATGAACTACAATCTTTACATCAACGACGGCTAAATTCTATTTCTATTAATCTTTTGTGAACCAAACTAAAAATATACTATTTTATTTATTTTACTAAACTGAACCTTTGAAGTTAATAGTTTTCGCGGTCTTTTATAGTTATTTATTTACTACTTGAAGTTTCGGAATTTTCTTAATTCACCATCATAAACCATTCATTTGTCATTCTAAGTGCTTTGGTTTCAATAAATTAATCGTTACTTTTTACACAAATTTAGACAGAACTTAATTGCAATTATTTATATTATTTTTCAATAAAACATTTAACTTTTAGGAGTCGATTCGTTATTTTTCACTTTCACTTGTTACGCATGTCTTCACTTTAAAATACTGAAGCACATGTTTAGAACCATTTACGAGCGCAACTTAAAAAAAATTACAAAAACAAATGATAAATACGTCACTGTCGATCTCAACACGAAAATGGAAATTGACTTAAAAGATCTAGCAATATATTTGGAGAAAGTCCTAATGTAAGGCCGTTCGTAAAAGAATAATGTCAATCGGAAATTGATGAACATTTTCATTTTGTTATACATTGTGCAGAAATCTGGATGAGAGTTATAGCAAAGTAATTCTCATGCAAACATTATCATCCATAAGTTTTACAGCTCTGTCTTTACTTATTTTAATGGTGGTAAGTACACGCATGTACAAATAATCCAGTTAAGGCTTTCACGGCCGTTGATTGGTAGTGAAACTTTTTAAGAACGTCATCTTGATGACTTACTTTCCTAATTTTAGTATCTGGTTTTCCCCAGAAAAAATTTTGGAAGAAAATAATTCGTCAAAAGTACAACATAAAATCTTCAAACAAAAATATATAGTTCACTACCAATGTAAAATGAGTTCAATGCTTCTTGTATTAAAATATACAAATTTCAGACTCCATTGACCGACATAACATATCCATCTGAAGTAGTTTTTACAATGGTTTGTTTGAGTATCATTTTTTTCTATTGCTATTTTGGAAATCGAGTTACTACAACAGTAAGTGAAATGGTTTCCTACCTGTATATAAATACGAAACCACGCAAGAAAACATCATGGGATTTACATATGTTAAATTTATGATTAAATACTAATAGTTTAAGATCCCACAACCGCCAGATATTACTTATTTTATAAGTAACAAAATGGGTGGGATAGAGTAGTGTTGGTGTAGACTAAAGTCAACAGGTATGCGTAAGTTCAATAACTTATGTATATAGTTGGGACATTCAAAATTGGCATAGTCCGCAATAAAACGGTCGTACAGTCGACTCTCGTTAATTCGAAAGTCGAGGGACTCTTAAAATATTACGAATTATCGAGTGTTAGAAATATCAAAT
>NW_020439699.1:3453-5950 GCF_000699045.2 Agrilus planipennis
GTATATCAATATAAAACAAATTTTAGAACAGAAAATGAAAGAATATGAGTCGACTAATCACTTTTTCTGTTATTAGTATATTTTTTTATTACATACATATAGTAAACGCATTGATAAACTGCTTTTTTTTTAAATAATAAGTTTTTGATAAAAGGGAAGTTATTTTTATTAAAATTTTTCCGTAATTTTAACGCTACTTTAAATTAATTTATTGTAATTTTTAGATCACAAAAACAGGCTACTCATTCCTTGCTGTATTTAAAAAAGGTAAAACATTCCAGAAGCTTCAGGAAAATTCATTCAATGAGTAATTAGTATCAATAAGTATTATATCTTAAGCAATGTATTAATATTTACTCCTGCCTTCGTGATGATATTAATTAATGTAATAAAATCTATAAAACTATTTTTGTATTTTTATTATATTTCGTGTAATCCAATTATAATCGATATACGTAACACATTCTCATTCAATAGGAACTTGCAGTATGGAATAATATAGAGACGGAGTATAAAGTGTGATACACTATGCTTCGTACGGGTGCAATGCTGATAGTAAATATACTATAGACTGTCTTTATATACAACAATCACAGCTTTTTTGTCATTAGACAATACAAACCGGCCAGTACCGCCGCAACCGCTATGTCCCTGCATTTTAAACCTATAATATCTTCGAAAATATTCATTTAAATTAGATGCTGTAAAGGGCCATATTAATCTATATCAAATGCGCGTTGTATTTAAAAGTACTTAATTGGATAAGAATTAATGCTATATTGCTTAAAATCGCTTCGTAAATAAGCCATTATTTCTCGTAAAAGGATAAAAAATGGTTATTGTGGGTTATCCCTAAAAGATAGATATATACCATAGCTTTTTTCTAGACATTTTTAAGATGTACAATACTGTAGTGTATTATTTTGATCTATCTCGTAGAGTTCAGCCACCGTTTGAAATGTAAGCGCAAAAAAATGTGTTTATTTACAACATTACATTACAAACCTCTAAAATTATCAGTGTTTCTCTACTACATTATGCATGTATTATACAATTAAACCTTCCTCTTGAATTACTCTATCTATTGAAAAAAAGCCGCATTAAAATCCGTTGCGTAGTTTTAAAGATCTAAGCATACATATGGACAGATAGCGGGGGAAATGCGTTGCATGATTTCGTTACATACCATCTCGCATTAAAAGAACTTACCGTACCGTGCGTAAAGAAGTTTCACTTCAAAAATTCTATTTCCGCATAATCCATTTATTTCGAGAAAATTTTCAACCCCGACTTTAATGACATGCCATAGGCTACGTTCATTAGTTTTTACTTTGCATCAAGCGTACATTCATTTGTCTTTAGAAAGTTAGTTCAATGGACAGTCCTGAAATTCTTTGAATGCACCACGTAAATTATCTTTCTAATATTGACCATGATCTTTTTCATCAGTCAATATTTTGTATTGTGTTTTCTAATGTCTTATTCAGAAAGTAGATATTTACCTGTCACAGCTAATAAAAAATTAACGTGCTCATTACGGTAGATAATATTAACATGAATATTGAATGAATTCAGAAATACAAACGACAGGCGTACATATAAACAGTATCTAACTTATAATTATCTCTACGCTGGTTGATTTTAAAAATGCAAAGCATAATTAAAAAACCATAAATTATGGCATTTTCTCAAATTAGGAACATTGTTCTATAACTGATATCGGATGCATGTACATCTATAATGAATAAATAATACCCAACTGCAAACATAATTAAGTGATAATAATATACACTTATCATCACTAATAAACAATAAATAGATAAATAGATTGTACAACGAAAATGTCTCCTGTTTTCCACGTACATATGTAGTTTTACATAATATATATTTGTACAGTTTTCTGAAATTGATATGCTCATTATCAGGCGTACAGAAAAAGGCATAGGGTAGCTTTTATCCAGAAAAAAAAATACTGTCTCAAAGATAAAAAAAAAATAGATTTATGTAGTCGTCGATGATCTTTGGTACGAATTTAGAACATAAACTCGAGCGAAGTTGCTGGTAAAAACTATCATGAAATTTTGTATACACACTGTTAGGGGTACAGGAAAGGACATAGCGTACCTTTTCATCATCATCATCATAAGGTTTTCAGTCTTAAGACTAGTTGAACACGCACCTCCACTCTTTCCTATCCTGAGCTAATCTTCGCATTTCCCTAAAACTAGAAAAAAGAAAAAAACTTTTGGGTGTTTCATTCCCACCAGCCAGTAATGCTGGTGGGCGGGCAGTCCCTCCGGACTATGCCGGAAGGCCCTCTTCAGCCTCCTTTCAGGAATAGTGGGAATGGGTGGTTGGTGGTTCGGGTGAGAAAGATGAGACGGACGAAATGAAGACAGAAGAGAGTGAAAGATTATCTGTGGAATATTACTGCCTCAGCATTTGCCTAAGTGATCCAAGGAAACCACAGAAAAACTTGGACCAAGGCAGACGGACC
>NW_020439699.1:10246-11207 GCF_000699045.2 Agrilus planipennis
CAATTGTTTTAAATCTAATAACTTTCTGAATACTGATGAAATATATAAATACAGTCGAACTCGGCTATAACGAACGCTTGGTGTTAACGAAAGAAATTTAAGGAACAAAATTACAGTCTATTTAAACACGTGTTATTCATAAATGGATATAACGAACACATTTGTAAGGAACAGCCGGATTTAACGAACCGTTTTGAACGGAAATTAGCAGATCCGATCGGTTATAACGAAGTAGTGGTTCTCCGTAAGATAGATACAATTTCGAGTCTATTTAGGAAATATTGTTAGATATATTATAAATATTTATGTCAAATTGAAGTTTATCCAATGCCCCTGCCCGCCGGATGCGAACTGATATATTAGAGTATTTTATTCACAGGAGGCATTAGTTTTACACATTTTCTAGTACAATATCGAAATTTAATATAATTCCTAGGAAATGTATACATTTCCCAGGATATGTGTGTATTAAACAATCTTGGAAACAATATTTGATACATTTCCTAAATAACCTCGGAATTGTATACAATTCCTAGGAAACGTATACAATTCTGAGGCTATTTAGGAAATATTGTTATTTCATAAATATTTATGATAAATTGGAGATTATCCAATGCCCTTGTCCGCCGAATCCAAGCTGATATGTTAGAGTATTTTATTCACAGAAAGCATTAGTTTTATACATTTCCTAGTACAATATCTGAATTTCATGCAATTCCTAGGAAATGTATACACTATCTAGGATATGTGTGTATTAAAGAATCTTGGAAACAATATTTTATACATTTCCTAAATAACTTCGAAATTGTATACATTTTCTAGGAATTATATACAATTCCTAGATTTCATACATTTCCGGTGATATATATATATATTGTTCGGTCCTTGTTAATTGTATATAATCATTGTGTATAGTCATTGTATATATTTTTGTAATATTTAGAAGACGTGCTGTAAGTTA
>NW_020439700.1:0-4204 GCF_000699045.2 Agrilus planipennis
CTTTTGTTATTGTGAAAAAAATGGATAAAAAGGAATTTCGCGTGTTGATAAAATATTGCTTTTTGAAGGGAAAAAATACAGTTGAAGCAAAAATTTGGCTTGATAACGATTTTCCGGACACTGCCCCAGGAAAATCAACCATCAAGGATTGGTATGCTAAGTTTAGACGTGGTGAAATGAGCACCGAAGACGGTGAACGCAGTGGACGCCCAAAAGAGGCTGTTACGGACGAAAACATTAAAAAAATCCACAAAATGATTTTGAATGACCGTAAATTGAAATTGAATGAAATAGCAGACACTCTACAGATATCAACGGAACGTATACATCACATCATTCACGAATATTTGGGTATGAGAAAGCTCTGTGCAAAGTGGGTGCCGCGCGAGCTCACTTTTGACCAAAAACAACGACGAGTTGATGATTCAGAGCAGTGTTTGAAGATGATCACGCGTAATAAACCCGAGTTTTTGCGTCGATATGTGACAATGGATGAAACATGGCTCCATCATTTCACTCCGAAGTCCAATCGACAGTCATCGGAGTGGACTGCACACGATGAACCCGCTCCAAAGCGTGCAAAAACGCAACAGTCGGCTGGCAAGGTTATGGCGTCTGTATTTTGGGATGCGCGTGGAATAATTTTCATTGACTACCTTGAAAAAGGAAGGACCATCAACAGCGACTATTACATAGCGTTATTGGACCGTTTGAAGGACGAAATCGCCGAGAAACGACCGCATTTGCAGAAAAAGAAAGTCCTGCTTCACCAAGACAATGCACCGTCTCACAAGTCAGTGAAAACGATGGCAAAAATTCATGAATTGGGCTTCGAATTGCTTCCGCATCCACCGTATTCTCCAGATCTGGCCCCCAGCGACTACTTCCTGTTCTCAGATCTCAAAAGAATGCTCGTTGGGAAAAAATTTTCGTCGAATGAAGAGGTGATCGCCGAAACTGAGGCCTATTTTGAAGCAAAGGACAAATCATTCTACAAAAATGATATCGAAAAGTTGGAGGATCCCTATAATCAGTGTATCACCCTTGAAGGGAATTATGTTGAATAAAAAAAACGAATTTTGCAAAAAAAATGTGTTTTACTATTTTAGGCCGGGGACTTTTCAATTGACCTGTTATATGAAGTTTCGTCGAAGAGAGTGAGCAAAATTGCAAATTTTAGTAGCTTAATAAATAGATGATTAATTATTTATGTTGAATATATCATTATCATTTATCACAATCTATATCTTAGGTACATTTAAATTGCAATTGTAAGTTTTGCTCTGGAAGATCAGCATTCATTAAAACTTCTAAATGAAAACTTCTCTAGCTCAACAATTTTCTCGAACTCCGTAAACTGCAACTGAAGCAGAATTAATTTATTTTTCCTCTGAGTTTTCTCTGCTTGTCTGGGATCTTTTGTTCATTTCAGTTAGAAAATATTACGAACCTTTATCACAATCAGGGAATTCACAAATTTGAATTTATTAATAAAATAAGGTATTGTATTCGTACATGAATAAATACCTAAGGGCTCCGTTCCAGGTTGAGATCTTTGAAGAAATTATACTACGGTGTAATATCAGATATTCAAATGCACCAAGTGAAGTATAATTATTTTAAATTGATAAAGTTAGCCTTATTAATCGTGGATTTTTATAATTACCTCATTGCTGTGATTTGTTCTTAATATACGAGGTTTGTTCAAAAAAATATCACGAATTTTCAATTTCAAAAATTATTTATTCATTCATGAATTTTTTCAATCCTACAAGCAGTTCAAAAAAGCAATTTTTGTGATACTGTTCAGCTCCTTCTTCGATGCCGTCTTTATCTCCTCAATCGGAGCGTAGCAACGCCCTTTCAAGGGCCGCTTCAGTTTCGGTAACAAGAAAAAGTCATAGGGCGTCAGATGTGGAGAATACCGTGACTGCGGCATTATTAGTGTGTTGTTTTTGGCCAAAAATTCGCGTAAAAGCAACGTCAGTGAGCAGAGGTGTTACCATGGTGCAAAAGTCAATTTTTGCTCTTCCACAAATCCGGGCGTTTCTGGCGGATTGCTTTACGTAAATAGCGCATAACTTGCAGATACTATTCCTAATTGACCGTTTTACCCTGTGGCAAGAACTCATGTTGCCCCACGTCTCTGCAATCAAAGAAAACTGTAAGCAAAACCTTCACATTCGATGAAACTTGGCGCGCTTTTTTAAATCTTTCTCGTGCGACAGCCTCCATAGGGATAATTGAGCCCGTGATTCGTCACCAGTTATGACCCTCTGGAGTAAATCTGAATCGTCTAACCTCTTTAGAAATGTTAATGCGATACTGTTTTTGGCCGAAATTGAGCAATTTCGGTACGAATTTCGCGGGGACCCATCTCATGCCCTAATCATTGGTAAAAATCGAATGGCAGAAGCCAATCGATATGTTTAGGTCGTCAGTAACTTCTCTAATGCTGATTCGACGATTGGCCAATACTTTTTACTATTTTCTTCACTTTATCAGTGTTTTCGTCTGCTATTGACGTGCTCGGGCGTCCGGCACGCTCTTCATCGTTCACATCTTCTCGGACCTTTGAGATCATTTTGTAACAAACGTTGCTTCGGTCCAAGGTAGCTTTACCATATGCCACAGTCAATATTCGGAATTCGTCCGCGCACTTAATTTTGTTTTGAACAAAATTTGGTACAGATTCTTTAATCAATTCTTTGGAATAGGCAAAAATCGAAGACGAGCAAAAATACGTGCAAGCAAAGCAGCTATTAAAAATTAACCGAACATTCATTATCGCCGAAATTGTCTGTACAAGTGAGGGACATGAGTACCGTTCGTTTCAAGAAGTTAGAGATATGCTCCTTCCCTTTATTAGGATGCGCCGTAGCATAATTCCAAATTCAATCATATTTGTCTGCGGAGCTCATTTCTCCACCGATCATCGAACGAGACCTAGACAAAAGTGTACAGTACCATTTGCAAAACTATTTAAACTACTTCGTTTAAGTTTAAGAATATGATTTATTTAAAAGCATATTTAGCCAAAAATAATAACAAGTGAATTAACTTAACGTTCTACACACTTATAAAACATTTGCCTTGTTTTCTATTGTTAAATTATATACATTTTGGTTTTAAGAAATTGCTAAACATTTTCGTCTAGTACTGTACAGTTCTAGCCGACATCCTAAGACCGCCCATCGATAGCTCTGCTCGTTCAAGCTTATTCCAACTATTTCTGTCTTGCTCACGCCTAGTGTGTATTCTTTCTATCTTCGCGCAGATTTCTTCAAGGTCACAATTCTAACAAATTGAAATGAACTGTACTAACATAACGCCACAAAAATACTACTTTTTGAACAGACCTCATAACGCAAACTAATGGGACTACTTTATTTTATCAATTTTAATTTGTTTCAGGCTTCAAGATTGGCGATGTTTGTGGTGTCGCGCTACCGTTCATACACAATGCAGGCCACATTTAGCCAAAGCTTGTCCTCTGGGACCAGCTAGGGTAAGTGTGCTGCCCCCAACAGCTTTACACTCGGTATCCGATGAAGCTTGGGAAGCCGTCAGGCCTCAAGCTTCTTCTCCATTATTGGTCTTCGTTAATTCCAAATCAGGTAAGCTATAATATCACCTTAACTTTTCTTGGATTATTTATTTCGGAGTTAAAAAGGATTAAGTAATACTCAATTTTTTGATAGAAAGATACGTAAGAGTGAAACAGTTGAGAAAATGCGGTTGTTTGTCATCAATTGGTGAAACATACACTAAATAGTTTGAAATGTAAAATACAGTGTAAACTCTGTATAACGACACTTAAGAGACTGAACATTTTTCGGCGTTATAAAGAGTGGTCGTTAAATGGAGAGAAATAAAAGATATTATTTTACTATTCTATAATAATATGCATTTACTAATACAGTACACATTTTGCACACGAACATTATTATTCATACATTGAGTATAGCCTGTCATCTTCGTCTGATGTTTTTTGCTGCTCCAATATTTTAATTGTATTTTGTTACGTATCTTACTCATATCTTGAGATACTGCCGGATCAATTTGATTATATAAAAAGTATTTTTTTAATAGTTTCGCTGCATCAAGTGCTTGTTTGATGCTTGGTGGAGGGACAGGATCGTCTTCTTCAACAACGTACACAGCTGCAGTTCTTATCTATTTCGGCAACTTAGAAAGTACTGCT
>NW_020439700.1:9197-10705 GCF_000699045.2 Agrilus planipennis
TTTATGAGCGTGGAATTATGCTACTACCAGAAAGATGGCAAAAGGTGTTGGACCAGAACGGTCAATATATAATTTAATAAAGTATTTGTTTGTTATACGAAAACTGTCTTTCATTTCCACAAAAAAAAACGAAATTACTTTCCGAACAACCCTATAGTTTTTGTAGTCAGGCAAAGGAACAACAAAACAAATAAATGAAAGCTTTTCTAAAACAAATGCAAACTTACAGTAAGTAACGAGAAAAATAATTATTTCTCATCGTAAACTGCTTAGTAATGTGTCAAGAAGGAGGTTATCAGATCGAACGGTTGATAGCTGTGCCTTCTTTTTCTTTCCTCTTTTTTTCTCTGTCCTTCAAGTGCCAAGTGTAGACATCATTGACAGAATATCTCTCGCTTCCCTTTCCTAACTTCCGCTTACGAATTTCCGTCGCATTCACGATATAACTTCCGCAGTCCCCACATACGCACAAATCGAACGGTAAGATGTTATACATAAAAAGCTAACACTATTAAGAATTGTATGTTGTCCACTTGTTTTTCATTAATAATTTTCAGTTGGATTTTGGAGTAAGAGATGATCTTAACTCGTTACTTGTGTAATTCTGTTTATTAGAACGATTGTTTTATACAAGAATATTTCATTCAGAAACACTACACATTTCTTATTGCCAAAACCTGTTTATTTAATTGAATCTCTTCAGTACGCCGTAGATAATTTCGGCAGAACACGGAAAAGCTAGAAAATCAACTTATTGCTCCTGTTTTCTTTTCTTTTTTCTTTGAAAAAATACATTAATTAGTCACGTAATTGTATTTATCTTCTTCCCTAGTCCTGCTGTTCATGTTACATAATGTGTTAATTATTGATCTCTTAATCATTCAACTCCATGTTTTGCCAGAAGAAGTGGGTTTTTCTAAAAATAAATTATCGTGCAATTTTATCCCTTTTAAGAAAATCGGCCACGAAAAAACAAAAGGAGCTTTATTCTAGCCAAAAGAGGAGTCGATCAATGTCAATAACTGACCCTTTATTAATTCATTACATTTACCGAAAAAGAAACAAAATATCGTATCCTATTAAGCACTTAACTCTGAAGAACGATAAATAAACAATAATAATCTAATAAATTACCGAGAAAACGTTCTGAAAATTTGCGTTCCATAAGTAAATACGAAGCAAACAGGCTAATTATTAAATTTTCTCCTTGGTCCTTTCCATTTCTGTGTAGATAATTCTAATACTTAAATACAAATTAAAAAAGGAATTTTAACGATGTTTTTTTGGCACATCACAAAGGAATCATAATCCGCGATAGGCATAGCAACAAATAAACATCGTCTGTAAATATTAAAGAGCTATACTTCGTTTACTTTCTGTAACGATGTGACCTTCAGTTTGACCGGCGCAAAATAGAAAAGAACAGCACTAGGCCAGAAAAGGAAGGAGACAACTCTCGGCCAAACTCTTAACCGCTGAGGAGCGTATAATCCGTACAGTACTGCACG
>NW_020439701.1:0-9085 GCF_000699045.2 Agrilus planipennis
AAAATTATTTCTTAAATTTGCAGTTAGTTGATTATTATTACCCCGATTTAAATTGGAGCGTGCAGATGTACATGGTAATCATCCTACCCCTACTGATATTGATTTGCCAAGTGAGAGAATTGAAATACTTGGTGCCCTTTTCCATGCTTGCCAATATCTTCTTGGTTATTTCATTCGCCATCACGTTGTACTATATGTTCAACGGTTCCTTTACAATGGAAGGCAAAAATCTTATGGCTCCTATTTCGCGAATTCCGCTCTTCCTTAGCACCGTCGTTTTCGCTATGGAGGGAATTGGTCTGGTTATGCCGGTCGAAAACAACATGAAAAAACCCCATCATTTCTTGGGATGTCCCGGTGTGTTAAATACTGCCATGGCTACTGTCGTTGTCCTCTATGGCGTCATTGGATTCTTCGGATACTTGAAGTATGGAGAAGCAACAGAAGGCAGCATCACATACAACTTACCAGTTGATGAAATGTAAGGCCAGACTTTATAGTGATTTACCTCACAGTATAGTTTGTAATTCATGATTTTGATGAAATGCTTATATATATACATAGTTTCGCACCACAGTAAGGTTTCATCACACTATTATCGAAGAAACATTTCGAACATACTTCAACTTTCTCTATTATTATTTTTCACAGATATATTTACCGTAAAGGTGGAAGAAAACTTTTCAATTGAAAAAGTACAACCCCAATTAAATTATTGAAATATGAGACTAATAATTTTAAATTTATCGTAATATTTTACATACACTTACGTATTTCCCCAATTCCATATTTTTTAACTACATATATATGTTAATTCGAGTGTACCTAAACTGATTGCAAAAATATGTGATCGCATACGTAACTTATAAATCAAATTCGTGATGTGTGTAATAGGTTCGGTATCAAACAAAGAGGAAAGTCTTATTTTTAACGTTGCTGATGCGTGCTGATGTCGGGGAAAAATTTTTTTGGACTTGAAAAGGTAATTAAGAATATTTTTCACAATGTTTCGCATTATGTGGACGTTGATTCTTAGATGGTGCAGATGTATAATAAATATATGTGAGCAGTCGCTTTTAGAATTATTATTTTTTATTTTTGCTTAATTACAGTTATTATTTACGTGAAATATTTAAGGTGGTTTGTGGCAATTAATTACAACTGCTAATTAAATAAGAAACTTTACAACAAAATTTATCTTTTATACATTCTCTTTATTGCACTAAAACTAAAAAAGGTGCTTTTCACATTTGTAGCATTATAATTGCAAACCGAATGGTCATTTTAGCTTGTCAACGATAACAAAGTATGCCAGATAAAATTGTAGTCATATTTAAATTTATTACAGCTTATAATTACAGTTAATGTGCCGTCTTGTGATTACGTTTTGCTTTTTAGTGTGACGACATAGCAAGATATTTACGGATATATTTTATACTTAAATATATTTTCTCTTACAGACTTGCCCAAGTGGTAAAATGTTTAGTGGCGTTAGCCATCTTTTTCACCTACAGTCTTCAGTTCTACGTTGCTTACTCGATAACTTGGGGAATAACAGGCAAACATATTTCAACGAAATTTCATAATTTAACTCAAATTGTACTAAGAACTCTCTTAGTTTCTATGACAGTTGGTGTAGCTGCATTAGTGCCGGACTTAGAACCAATCATTGGCTTAGTCGGATCCATTTGCCTTTCCATGCTTGGAATATTCATCCCAGCTGTTGTTGACACTGTCATTTCCTGGGAAGGTGAGCTTGGAACGCTAAAATGGAAACTTTGGAAGAACATAGCTCTCATGCTTTTTGCCTTATTTGCGCTCATATCGGGTTCATACGAAAGTATATTGGGACTGATGAAGTGAAAAACTTATAATAAAACAGAAAAGACAGTAATGGCTCCTTCTACTGTGTAAAAGAGACAAAAAAGACTCGAAACACTGAAGAAATAAACACCACATTATATAGAGAACGAAGCATAAAAGTGATAATCTCGAATTACAATGATGTATAATTGATTAATCACCAAAAAGAAAAATAACTAACTATTTTGGCACATATTAAGTAAGTTTTTCAACATGTGCCATACACCTAATAAGTATGTTAGCTATTTAACTGAATCGATACATATTACAGTAGACTCGTGATAGTGTGAAGATTGCATTACGGAAACTCCGCTTAATGTGACAATTACATTAATTGAATACTCAATAACGTTGTATTTGTGAAGAAACTAAACCTTTGATTACAGAAACTAACGCTCATCGACCTTAAAAATCGAAATTTTGATGGTGCGATTACACCATTGCAGAAAAAAAATATTTTATTTGGTACTTCCTCGCAGTCATATTCGCTTTACAATTAGCTAGGTACGTAGTTAATAATTCGCTTTCAGAAATTTCTGGGCAAAAATTATCCCCCCGACCAGAACTGGCTTTAGATGAGTTTGTTTAATGAATGCTCAATTTTTCGTATTTATTTTGGCAATCATAGAATCTTATTACATATAAGATATAACATTAATTAATGTGAAAAAATCTATAATATGAACAACTGTCTTTTTTCAATTCAACACACTATTGAAAGTCTACTGTAGTAGGTACTTAACAGAATAGACTTGCTTATAAACGTATTTACGGAACTTGTTGAAGTTAGTCGTAAAATATACAAAATATATTTTACAAAGTTACCTGTACTACAAAGATTAAACTNGATTAAAATTAATAGAAATTTTTTAGAAATATTCGACCTTTTTTTGCAAATTTATAAATTTATTTTGAGCTATTTTCATGTGATTTTATTTTGTTAACTAAAACCCTCGTAAAAACTGTGATTAACTAATGTTATGCAAACTTTTAATTAATGAAATTTATATTTTTTTACTTTCTTTTTGAGAATCTCAACAGAAAATTTAATTTTCCAGAATAATATATCATAAATTGAAGTCAGAGTAGGCAACACATCAAACATTTAACGTCTGTTTTCTATTGTTTTCTTTTAACTTTACCGAAGATTTTGTGATAATAAATAAACAATAATAATTCCAATTAAGTTACCTACTGATGTACGAATAAATATTCTTTATCAAAAGGGCAAATTATTGTAAGTAGAACGTACGTCATACATTGTACATAAAAAGTTCTATACAGTACCATTTCATGATATTGAATTGAAGTTCCAGCTTTACAATTTAAGTATATTTTAATATGACAATAAATTAGTTTTGTACAAATTAGTCCTGTGATGTCATAAATTATTGTGTTTAGATTTTTGTAAATCTACAAAATGCAAAAATTTTTTGTGATTTTAACATAATTTATATTATTCTTATTGTAATTCCATTGCTTTACCATTCCAATTTTTTTTACTAATAGTTTATAAGTAAATCATGGTTCTAAAAGCAAGATCTATGTTTTTGTATTTTAAAAAGTATGATCAATGTCTTATGTCTAGAATAATAAAAAGAATCTAAACTACTAATTCTTTAATACAAATTTAATATCAAAACCGTAATGTGTAATGGAACATGCGATTTTCCCTTTTTTACGTCTTTTCTTCTGCACATCACGGTCTAACTGTACTTCCTTGTTAATCTAAAGTAACGCACATTGAAATGACACTATTTTACTATTTAATAAACACTATGCAATTAGCGACTCATATTCAAATTCCACTTTTTTCTACCTTTCCTTCATTATTTGTCTACTTTCTAAACATATATTTATGTTTTTGAGTAACATATTACCTCTGTGACTGATACTGTCTAACTTTCTTTCAATTTTTTATTTTTCAGACTTGCCCAAGTTGTAAAAGCTCTCGTTGCTTTAGCTATCTTTTTCTCTTACACTATTCAATTCTTTGTTGCTTATGATATTACTTGGAGAAATATCAGCCCAAAGTTGCCGAATAGATACTACAATATATTCCAGATTACATTTAGGAGCCTTATAGTATGTGGAACTGTTGGAATAGCGGCCGCAGTACCAAATCTGGAGGCCATTATAGGATTAGTAGGTGCCATATGCTTTTCTATGTTAGGATTTTTTATACCGGCAGCCATCGACATCGCAGTAAACTGGGGCAACGATTTAGGCTGTGGGAAATGGAAATTGTGGAAAAACTGTATCATAATGATATTCTCTTTGGTTACACTAGTATCAGGATCGTGGCAAAGTTTAATGGAAATATTTTAAAATGTTGGTATAAAATATCCTTCCCTTTGCCACAAAGAATTGTAAACATTTTAAGGGTTAAGACGTACAGATGAGAAAATGCATAAATACATGTTTGTAGCAGGAAGAATATTTTTAATCGTCATAATCTTTTATTCAGAAAATAAAGTATTCATTTTACTTTTATTCAAAAACATTCGAAATTACGAGAAAACAACGAACGTACGTTGCTTACTCGATAACTTGGGGAATAACAGGCAAACATATTTCAACGAAATTTCATAATTTAACTCAAATTGTACTAAGAACTCTCTTAGTTTCTATGACAGTTGGTGTAGCTGCATTAGTGCCGGACTTAGAACCAATCATTGGCTTAGTCGGATCCATTTGCCTTTCCATGCTTGGAATATTCATCCCAGCTGTTGTTGACACTGTCATTTCCTGGGAAGGTGAGCTTGGAACGCTAAAATGGAAACTTTGGAAGAACATAGCTCTCATGCTTTTTGCCTTATTTGCGCTCATATCGGGTTCATACGAAAGTATATTGGGACTGATGAAGTGAAAAACTTATAATAAAACAGAAAAGACAGTAATGGCTCCTTCTACTGTGTAAAAGAGACAAAAAAGACTCGAAACACTGAAGAAATAAACACCACATTATATAGAGAACGAAGCATAAAAGTGATAATCTCGAATTACAATGATGTATAATTGATTAATCACCAAAAAGAAAAATAACTAACTATTTTGGCACATATTANTGAAAGAAGTTATTATAAAAAGTATACAATGAACAAACACCACAATCAAATTGAAATTGCTATATTTGTTGGGCAAAATGTTACAAAAGTGGGAATCTTAATTACTGTAACATTATTTTGGTATGGATTAAAATTCTTTAATTTACATTGCACATAATATTTACGTAAATAATTTATAATGTGAGACAGGACATGTACAATAAATACATCTAACTAAAATTTGTACTGTTGTGGGAAGTGTGATACAGGGTATATATATATATATATAAATTTATATATGTATAATTAAATTATACTTCTTGGAAAGTTTGATGTTTTATAAGTTCCTTGAAGGCACCCTTTTTAGCAAGCAATTCATTGTAAGTACCTTGTTCCACAATTGTACCGTTTTTGAGTACAGCTATCACATCGGCATTTTGAATTGTAGACAATCGATGCGCAATAGTTAGCACCGTCCTGCCCTTCATAACCCGTTCTAAAGCCTCCCGAACCAAACTTTCTGACTGTGCATCTAAAGCACTTAAAAAATAATAGATTAATAAAAAAATATCTTCCGATTCAAAGGTTTTTTTACCTTGTAGCTTCATCAAGTAATAAAATTTTTGGATCTTTAATTAACGCCCTAGCAATAGCAATTCGTTGCTTCTGACCACCACTTAACATAATTCCCCTTTCCCCAACAAGAGTGTTAAAGCCTTCAGGTAATTGCTGCACAAATTCAAGTACATTTGCCTCTTTGGCTACTTCTGTCAGTTTCTCCTCTGTTATTTTTTCTGGACAATCAGCACCATATAAAATGTTATCTCTAATACTACATGAAAATAACACAGGCTCCTGAAAGTGAACTCAATCTATCTAACAATCACCATATACAAAGAAGAAAATAAAGAAACTTTTCTTCTGTCTCTTTTTAGAAATATTTCAAATAAACATATTTAAAATTTAAAAACACTAAAGAAAACGACAGAGTACAAAAACATACTTGACTAACTGTTCCAATACATCGTTTTATCCATTTAGGATCCAAATTTCTTACATCCTGTCCATCCAATAATACATTTCCCTTAGTAGGGTCATATAGACGTAAAAGTAAAGCAGCTAATGTGCTTTTCCCGGAACCACTTGGACCAACCACCGCCACCGTTTTACCTGGACTTATATCTAGTTTAACATCATTAAGCACCTCTACGTTAGATCGCGATGGATATTTAAATTGAATATCATTAAACTGTATGTGGCCCTCAGGTTCTTTAATTGGAATTGAGCCTCCTACAAATTATTTCCATTCGTTAATAAGCTATATTTCAATTTTAAAGAATATTCTGCACCAGTAACAGGCATAGCAGGTTGTCTATCAACTATTTCCCACAGCCTTGTTGCAGCCCCTACAGCTTTGTTTAACTCGGAATAAAAACTCGAAAGACCACCCAAAGACACCCCTATGTATGCTGCATATAAAAGAAACGAAGATAAGTTTCCGACAGTAATGTCATGAGCAGAAACCATTACTCCTCCATAATATAGAACAGAAATGATGATAACGTTTCCTGTGAGTCCTGTCTACAAAATGCCCAGTCAAAAAAGAACCAAATACATATATACAATACTTTACAATCCCACTAATTTAATTAACATAGAAATTCATTATTAGGGAGTTATGGTGAATTTTTTTTTAAATCAAAAACTGTTTCACATTACAGAATAACGTTAGTTACAATAATAAGTTGCAACAAGTGTAACTAACACTAAAAATGTGAAACTTTAACCTACGACCAATTTAATTTCATTTCGATATTTCGGAAAAGTTTACTAACCATTCCAAAAAATATAGCTCTTGCTCTTGACTCGTTGTATCCTAAAAGTAGAACTTTTTCAATAGCGCACTTATATCGATCCATTTCCAACGATTCCCTGCCAAAAGACTTAACAGTTTTCATGTTTGAAATTCGTTCTTCAGCTACTTGAGATGCAGCTGCCAATTTGTCTTGGACCTCTTTTGTGATGTTGCGAACGTACCTTCCATATATTATCGCTATGACCGCTACTGGTGGAACAACTGTCAAACTTACCAAAGCTAATTTTGGAGACATATAAAACTAAAAATGTTAAAGAGGAAAAGTTTTTACGTTTTCATACATATAAATATATGAAAAGGTTTTGCAAATTAACCATAACAATAACGTTAAAGAAGTTTGAAGAAAGTTACTTAAAAAGTAACATTTTATAGCAAGTAAATAAAAATACCATCATTCCACTTCCAGCTAAAACCATAATTGTTGATCTAAGACCATCAGAAATATTTGTGGTAAGAGCATAACCAACTATTTGGGTATCAGAAGACAACCTATTAACTAATTCCCCTGTTGAACGATTATCAAACCATCCTTGCTCTTGTCGCAAAATTGAAGAAAATACTTTTAAACGCAAGGCCTGAGTCATTCTATAACCTGTCAGTAAAAAAGTATATATCATTATCACTACTAAGATTTTACATATGAGAACCTACTCCAGAACTAATCTAATTAAACCCCTGTGGTGTTTTGTTTACCTGAAGTTGACATTAAGTAAACTCTTCCAAAATTGCAAATACCACCAAGAAGAAACACAGCTATTAGTATTCCACATAACTTATTTAACTTTTGTCGAGCATCATCAGAATTTTCATTATTTGTGTAAATAATATCCAAAACCTTTCCTAGACTGAAAGGGACTGCCATTGTTACTGCACTTGATATAAAAAGTAAACATACAGCACCTGCAGAGAAAACCTATCAATTTATTTGAAATAAATTTATATGTGGGGCCACAATTTAACTCACCAAAAAGGGTCCATTTTTCGGATTTCGCAAGGGAAAAAAGTCTAGATAAATCAGCCTTTTTAAGCCTCTGAGTTTTAGTACTTCTATGCCTTTGAAAAAATTTGCGTACACGAGTTGAACTATTTACACTTTCACTTTGTAATACATTAACAGTAACATATGACTTCCTAGTGTTTGATTTATCAGTCATAGCGTGAAAACGTTTAATATAAATTTGTTTTGAAAGGAACACACTACCATTCACATTTTGTAAACGTTTTAATGATAAACTAAGAGTAGATCTATGAATTTGTGCGATAAAAAAGTAGAACATCTTGATAATTCATTAAATTAATTAAAATAAGTCCGCAATGTGAACGCTAAATAAAAAAAACATTATTACAGTACCTGTATCAATTTAAAATTTGCAAGAGAAACCACCTAGGTTATGTTACATTATCATTGTGACAGTCACCTAATCTATGGTCACTTAATAATCGTTTCATGGTCAGACAAATTTTAAATATGGAGTAGTGTATCTATGGAGTAGTGTGTCGCCATCTACTGATTATACATATTGCCGATAACTAGTATACAATATATCGTAAGCATATAGCATTTATTAGGCATTTTACAAAACGCAAAGGCTTTATGAAAAGGGATTTTAAACAACTGACCAACAATACTAAAAGCCTTCGTTAAATCTTCATAATTTTTAATCTGTCCTCCATCGGAGGGAATGAAGAAGGGGATAAGTTAGCAATTGTGAAGGTCTCAAGGAAGATTGTATGATTTTGATCAGTAGTTCTTCTAAATAATTGCTTCATAGACTCTGCGTTTTGTAAAATGCCTAATTTTGAAATATGCCCACGACTTAGGTGCATATGTACAAGATACCTATTTAGATTTTGTTGATTTAGATGGAACATAATTAATGCCTTTTTTCTAATGTTTTATTTTCAATTTTTTTGTACGGATTTGATGTAGAATTAACACATAATCTTATGACTTATGATTAAAACCGCAACTTAATCAATAATTACTTTTTTAATGATAAAAAACGATATCGAGAACTTCTCCCTACTTTGATAGTTTCACAAAAGCTAAATGCTTGCTCATCTTGCATTGCTCTGTATCTGTCCTGATTTTATCAAGATAAAAATTAGAACAATCATCAAGCGACTAATTAGAACGTCACAACAAGTTGTACCATGACGAGTGTGCTAATAATAAGCTATTCGTCTAAACATATCATTAAACCTTTAGTGCGATTTGCTGTAAATGCAAAGGAGAATATTATATAGACTTGTAAATTGCGATTATCTTACGTACCATTAAAGATTAAAAATATATTGT
>NW_020439702.1:0-494 GCF_000699045.2 Agrilus planipennis
ATATATTTCTATAGTGCAGATGCTGTTGGACTAAATGCACCAACAAAAAATTGTTCAACTAATGATTTAGATTTAGAAGAAGGAATAAGAAATTGGTTGTGAACAACAAAAGAACGTTTATTTACGAAGAATAAACAGCAGATGTTATTGTATCTAATGACATGTGCAAATAAGTACTTTTTCTTGTTTTTGTTTATATGTAAAAATAGGTCAACATTTATAGGGTTGTTCGGAAAGTCATTTCGTTTTTTCCCGACAGAGGATTTAATTGTATTCTTTTGCACCTAACTTCACATTTAAGCCGTATAATTTTTATATGCTTTGAGAGCTCATATAGCAAGGCTTGTGTGTGAAAAATTCCAATTAATTCTACGCAGTGGTTTTTGGTTGGTGCCCTTTTAAATATGGAGAGCGATAAGCAGCATTTTCGACATATCTTACTGTTTTACTACAGAAAGGGTAAAAATGCTGTTCAAGCCAGAAAGAAATTGACT
>NW_020439702.1:766-2918 GCF_000699045.2 Agrilus planipennis
TACTTCTTTCACAACCGACTAGAATTTTGAGAGTCTCTTAAGTGGGTAGCCACACTAGCTCTTGTGGGCCCCATGAGATTACCCCCTACGCAGTGGCGGATTATCCATAAGACATAGGCATATACCTAGGGGTGCAAGGTTAAAAAGGGGCGCGGAAGTTTTTAAACCTAAAAAAAAATAAGGAAGTGCTTAATAAAAAAAAAGTATTTTGCAAAATATATGACCGCCAGAGGGGCGTCTATGAGGTGCTAGCCTAGAGCGCTCTCGACATTTAATCCGCCTGTGTCCCTACGACAAGGAAGGGGCATGTAACGTCTTGCCACATTTGCCCATTATCAGGAATGCAGCATGTGGCCCCTTGCAGTGATAAATTATTGCTAACCCATTAAAAATTTACGGAAAAATGAACTTTATCATTAAAGACAAAAATACAATATATGCAAATATCACTTATTTGTAAAATTTGTTTGCTCTTAAGTAAGATTGTGTTATTAGTCTTTTGTAGTCAATAATACTTTAAATTGTAATCGGTTTACTGTTGTTCGACCTGACGTGTCTGGTTTCAGTTCTCTTGTAATAACAATATCAGGAAGTACACTTGTTGATTCGTTGCAAATGAAAAAGATTTCATTGAAACGACGACATAATTGGACAAGGAGATTATTATTATAAGTTTTTTCATTTTATCGAGAGTATTTTCAAACGGATTTGCTTCATCGGGCCCCCATAAGGTAGATTTAACTGAAAGTTTATATGGGATTTTCATAAGGAATCTACGGGGAAATTCGTATATCGGCATGCCCCTTATTAACCACACGCCACATAGGGCATGTCCCCTATAAATTTTAGTCGGGATTTTTTTTGGTGGGATTTTCATGAAGAATATCGCCATACCCCTCATTCAGAGGCGGATTAAATATCGAGAGCGCCCGAGGCTAGCACCTCGTAGACGCCCCACTAGCAGTCATATATTTTGCAAAATAATTTTTGTAAGCAGGTACAATTGTACATTCTTATTTTTTTTTAGTTTAAAAACTTCTTTTTTCTTTTCTCTTCTACCCTTGCGGCCTAGGCATGTGCCTATTTTACCTTACGGATAATCCGTCACTGCCCTCATTAATCACATTAGGCCCCCACGCTACATTGTGCATGCCCCTTATAAATTCTAGTCAAGTTAATATCCAACATGGATGTTAAGCGTATATTCTCTTTTCGTAAATTCTCGTTTCGTTAAATTAAATATTACTTGTATTGGCCAATATTATTTTCGTTTTGTACCGTGAAGATATATCGCCCCTAATGAATTTTCATTTCGTACCCTATTATTTGCATTTTTAATGTGAAGAAAAGAGCCCGCGAACAATATGTTCTCATAATACAAATTTACCAAGAAGTAAGGAAAAATGTAGGCAACAAAGATCCGGAATTTATTAGTACAGTTCAAAGGTTCCATTCTGTTAAAAAACAATTATATTCCGCTGAACATAGTCCTTTCATTTCATTCAAAATCTGTCGAAGCATAAAAAAAATGTTATTCCAGAAAAATGCAAAGAATTTATTTTTTGTCACTGTTGCCACAGACACTGAAGGTAGAAAAGTACTGAATCAAGACAATTTTTTTTTGGTAT
This sequence comes from Agrilus planipennis, assembly GCF_000699045.2. NCBI lineage: Eukaryota > Metazoa > Arthropoda > Insecta > Coleoptera > Buprestidae > Agrilus > Agrilus planipennis. The sequence goes on from NW_020439702.1 coordinate 2,395, forward strand.
TTCGGTATTTGTCCAACAGTATTTCAGCAAGTACCTATATACCATTTACATGGACATAGGTACCACTGAAGAAGCAAGGTGTGTGATTCTAACCGTTTATTAACGAAGAATGTTAATAATTAGGATATTTGTGTAACTAATTACCGCTGCCCACATCAGGGTACGAAACGAGCATAGGTAATTCTATCCTTCGGTTAATTTAGGTAATAAAAATATAAAGTACAAAACGAGGAAAACCTTATTAAAATACATATAATACCTCCCAGTTATCTATATCTTTAAACTTTGCGATACCAATTGTTAATTTGTACTTAACTAATATATTGTGCATTAAAACTAGATACACTTTGAGTTTTTTTTAATTTATTTATGGTCTAAATAACTCAATAAAGCATCTTTTATATATATAGATGAAACTGTATATTCGAAATAACGTTCTACTTTATTTGATCACTCAAAAAATTGTTCCAGATACTAATTACTCATACTATACATTATGTGTGAGGTAACTATGTATATATACA
>NW_020439702.1:6994-10503 GCF_000699045.2 Agrilus planipennis
TACTTCTTTCACAACCGACTAGAATTTTGAGAGTCTCTTAAGTGGGTAGCCACACTAGCTCTTGTGGGCCCCATGAGATTACCCCCTACGCAGTGGCGGATTATCCATAAGACATAGGCATATACCTAGGGGTGCAAGGTTAAAAAGGGGCGCGGAAGTTTTTAAACCTAAAAAAAAATAAGGAAGTGCTTAATAAAAAAAAAGTATTTTGCAAAATATATGACCGCCAGAGGGGCGTCTATGAGGTGCTAGCCTAGAGCGCTCTCGACATTTAATCCGCCTGTGTCCCTACGACAAGGAAGGGGCATGTAACGTCTTGCCACATTTGCCCATTATCAGGAATGCAGCATGTGGCCCCTTGCAGTGATAAATTATTGCTAACCCATTAAAAATTTACGGAAAAATGAACTTTATCATTAAAGACAAAAATACAATATATGCAAATATCACTTATTTGTAAAATTTGTTTGCTCTTAAGTAAGATTGTGTTATTAGTCTTTTGTAGTCAATAATACTTTAAATTGTAATCGGTTTACTGTTGTTCGACCTGACGTGTCTGGTTTCAGTTCTCTTGTAATAACAATATCAGGAAGTACACTTGTTGATTCGTTGCAAATGAAAAAGATTTCATTGAAACGACGACATAATTGGACAAGGAGATTATTATTAAAAGTTTTTTCATTTTATCGAGAGTATTTACAAACGGATTTGCTTCATCGAGCTCCCATAAGGTAGATTTAATTGTAAGCTTATATGGGATTTTCATAAGGAATCTACGGGGAAATCCCTACATCGGCATACCCACATGAGGCCGGCACGCTACATAGGGCATGCCCCCTATAAATTTTAGTCGGGACTTGTTTTGGTGAGATTTTCATGAAGAATCTGTGGGGAAATCCCCATATCGGCATACCCCTCATTCAAAGGCGGATTAAATATCGAGAGCGCCCTAGGCTAGTACCTCGTAGACGCCCCTCTAGTGGTCATATATTTTGCAAAATAATTTTTGTAAGCAGGTACATTCGTATTTTTTTTTTAGTTTCAGCGAACAATATGATCTCATTACGGAAATTTACGAAGAAGTAACGAAAAATGTAGGCAACAAAGATCCGGATTTTGTTAGTACAGTTCAAAGGTTCCATTCTGTTAAAAAACAATTATATTCCGCTGAACATAGTCCCTTAGGGATTCAAAATCTGTCGAAGCATAAAAAAATGTTATTCCTGAAAAATGCAAAGAATTTATTTTTTGTCACTGTTGCCACAGACACTGAAGGTAGAAAAGTACTGAATCAAGACAATTTTTTTTTGGTATTTCGGTATTTGTCCAACAGTATTTCAGCAAGTACCTATATACCATTTATATGGACATAGGCACCACTGAAGAGGCAAGGTGTGTGATTCTAATCGTTTATTCACGTAGAATGTTAATAATTAGGATATTTCTGTAACTAATTACCGCTACCCACATCAGGGTACGAAACGAGCATAGGTAATTCTATCCTTCGGTTAATTTAGGTAATAAAAATATAAAGTACAAAACGAGGAAAACCTTATTAAAATACATATAANCCTCTTTTACAAATCGTTGCAGTCCAATACCAACTCGCCGGAATTTTGATGGGATGACGGGTTAAAACAAGAACTAACAAATACTAATAATGTGTTTTCCTGCTGGTTACCCATATGATCGGGAAGACCGAAATCGGCCCAATTAATGAGTGGACTCCAGTAGAAATAGTTTGTACATAACCACTTGCACTTACTCAACGCGGTAGTTACCAGACAAGGAGTCTCTTTAATCAACATAGCATAAACTCCGGCTCTTTCGCCTGGTAGTCGCACCTTTTCATCTAATTCTGTTCTAATTCATCGGTTTTAAACTGACTGCATAATGTTGCAAAGTGAAGACAATCCAGGTGAAACGATAGTGTTGTTGGCATTAGGTTTTCCAGTAATATCAAACTAAATTCTAGTTCTCGCTCATTTGTAGACCAATTTCTAAAAATGGATAAGAAAAACCAATTAATTACACGGTTAATAGATGGAAATAAATAACAAAATGAAATCGAACATAAAACTATATTTATCATCTTTCCCATACCACCAACAGTAATCAAACCTTGGTCTACCTCTTACTCTTCTTTACTATTTATCGTTTTTACCGGCTTCTAGTGGAATTTAATTTTAATTATTCTGTCGCTTTTTTGATAATAAATTTTCACACTCTGTAATGCTTTCCTACGCATTACAATTCCTACCCCCAAATTACTTTCCATCGACTCTATATATATTATTCCAAAGTCTCCACTACAGAAGTCTGCAGCTTCTGACCAACGGACTTCACTAATGCCTACTATATCTAATTCTAGCGTTTTTATTTCAACCTTCAAATTTTCAAATTTCCCTACTTGCATTCCACGCTCGAACTTCGTGAAATGTTGCACCTTTCCCTATTGCACATATTGATGAAATCTCCCGAGGTAGCACCGCCCGGACATCCGAATGGAGGGCTAGTTTACATTCGGAGTGGTTTACCCCAGATGACACCATCATTCGAGTTTACTGTGTTTTTCTTGGGACTTCATAATGTGGTGATTTCCCGTAGCCTTCTACATCGCGGCATAGTGCGATACAGTATCATACCGATCCTCATGATCTCTGAATAATTAAGCTATGTCAGACACCAGATGGCACGTGTTACCATTGTTTGGGCTGAAGAGATGCTGGTCGGCCACTGATGAGATTAACGGTTCTGGGTAGATTTTAGTAAAATAGTTTTGTTTGGAAATCGATGTACATCTGATATGCTTCGGTGTAAAGGTTCTTATTAAAGTCCATTTTAAGAGATTCAAAGGGTAACATTGAAAATTTAAATATAAACATAGATCCATTAAATTTATGTTATCATAATCTGTTATATCTTTTAACGTACCTATTCTTACGTTTTCAGGTTGAAACATTACTATTACATAGTGAGGTCTTTCAATACACGTAAGGTAAGGTGGGGTAAGTGCGAAAGAGAATTTCCATAGTTGAAGTTTAATTAACTATGAAAATTGCTCCTTTTGAATTTACGAGTTTTTGTATGTTTGTCGTATCAATGCGATCATTCAACTATATAGGTACTAGTAAAATATTTTAAATAAAAATAAAACATTTGTGACTTGTATATGCAAAACTTTTTTTTATGTTCATGTTACGCACTTGCCCCAGTGGTACGGGGCAAGAGCAAAATATGTCGTTATTTTTGCTAATAATGCATACAGTTTCACGCGGGGCTAGAGCATAAATCCTTTATGTATGTAAATTTTTTTGTCATGTACAACTTTGAGCAATATATCTCTTAAAACAAAAGCTACGAAATATATTGTAGGAGGAAATCGAATAAGGCTAAATTTTTTTTACTGCAAAAATATTTATTAGAAGGGCAAAATGTATCTAAGCTTAAAAACTAAAACAAAAAAATTCTATACAAACATAAAAACAAACGAAAAATGTACATTTTCT
>NW_020439703.1:0-2964 GCF_000699045.2 Agrilus planipennis
GCAGCATTAGCATCTAGCAAGGAGGAGATAATTTTAAATAAAATGGAAGCGGCATTGACAAAACAGTATTGTATGAAAATAAATAAAAGTAAAACTAAAATACTGGTATGCAAGGGAAGAAAAAGTAGTGAAAGAGCGAATATAAAGATGGGGGACGAAAGATTAGAAGAAGTGCCTGATTGTAGGTATCCAGGAAGTCAGATAACTCAGGACGGAAGGAATAGTAGGGATATAAAGGAAATGATGGCGCAGGAACGAGTCACCTTCATTAAAAAGGTGTTAAACGGCGCTGTACGGGTGCGAAACATGGACGGTGTGCGCGGAGGAATAGAAAAGATTGGAAGCGTTTGAAATGAAGAGGTATGAGAAAGAATAGACCAGAGACCAGAGGACTCTATGGATGTCAATAAGAAATAGGCGAGATAGGTTGGAAGGACACCTTCTCGCATAAAGGTCTAGTCAGAGTCATATTAGAAACAGAAACAGGAGTTAAGAGGAGTAGAGGTAGACCTAGGTTAGATTACTGTTCTCAAATAGTTAAGGATGTGGGTTGTTCTAGTTTTAGGGAAACGCAAAGTTTAGCTCAGGATAGGAAAGAGTGGAGGTTGAGAACCTCGAAGAAAAGTGTAAAGTTACTCTTTAGTCTTTTATACATTATACGATATTTTAAAGTTACGGTACGCTAGTTATCTTTAGTAGAAGTGAATATGTCTTCCCTTTTCTCTTCTATTACTCAAAAAACTTAAAAGGGCAAATTCTCATAATCGATTTTATCATATTCATTTGATTTTTTATTTTCATTTTATATAAATGCCGAAAAAGAATAAAGCATTCTATTTCTTTAGATATCAATAGAATGGGGATGCCGGGTATTAAAAGCAAAACTTAATAGTTGTCAAATAGTGTTCAACATTCGAGTTTCATTGGCGCTTTTTGTTTTTATTTAAACTATTGGAAAAAGTAGCGAATAATTTGGGTTCTTGTAAACTATGATAACAATTTTGTACGATAGCTACCAAAAGTTTTGAATATTTGAGGTAATGGCTCGAAAGGAAATTAACCTTTGATCGAAGGATAGTAAACGGTGGGGTTTACATGATTACGTGGTTTTCTCTCAAATTCCTTCCTCTTATGAATAAGGCCTTTAATGTTGTAACTAGAGCAAAAACCACACTTATTTAGAACAAACGTTTCTGTAGTCGATTTATAGTAACATTTTGTAATGTAGGCAATTACAATGCTCTACTTTGTAACTGCTAAAGTTAGTACTAGAAACGTTTTTTGAAGAACATGTTTTTTGCTGTCACTGTATAGTAAAAGAAAAAACATAGGGTACCGCTTATCCTGAAAAAAGAATTACTGTTCCCGAAGGATAGAAAAATTTGTTTTACCATCCTAAAAACAACAATAGGGCAAATTGCGTGAATTACGTCGGATCTAGCGCAGACCAGGAATGTGACAGTTCCCAATTGTTTTCGTCAAAAACTTCTCACACTTATTGGGCTTCGAACGAGTTATGTTTCGTATGTATGAGACGTCATGCTAGGGAGCTACGAATTTTCAAACGCGGCTATGTTCGCGAGCGCAATATTTTCAAATTTGACTTTTCGAAGCCCATAGCTGGAGAACGGTAGGACTTATCGGAAAAATTCTTTCACAGACGGATGCCCCGGCTTATTGCGAACATTGTAGAACATGTGCGGTCGAAATCTGTGCCGATCAGAAATTCAAAATGTTCAAAAGTTTTAATTTATTTTCTTTCGAAATTAAGTTTTTTCTGTTCGTGACGATGCGGGCCATCCATTTCTGCCAGAATTTTTGCACTATCTCTAATACTTCGCCACATATGTTCTCCTAAATATTTAATTCTCGATTTCAAAAATAACACTAGGCCAAAGCTTTCGACAGCTATAACTTTTAAACGATATCACGCAGGTGGGCGCCTTTATTATCCACGCAGAGCACAGTATCTCTAGAAAATTTTGATAACACCTCCATCGATATCGGACCATTCAATCGGAAGTTATGGGTGTTCCAGTGGACTCAAGAAAACGCCAAAAATAAAAATAGGACAAATTGCGTGAATTTCGTCGGCTCTAGCGCAGACCAGGAATGTGACAGTTCCGAATTGTTTTCGTTAAAAACTTCTCACACTTATTGGGCTTCGAACGAGCCATGTTTCGTATGTATGAGACGTCATGCTGGCTATGAATTTTCAAACGCGGCCATGTTCGTGTGGACTCAAGAAAAGGCCTACCTGCAGTATCATTTAATTATCATGCTATTGTCGTAATTCAAGGCGGCAGCAATTACCAGCCATAAGTGCAGTTAAACATGAACTAGTAACAACAATATTTTCGCTGTTTGTAACTAAATTCTAATAGAATGCATAATTTGAAACGGCCAATTCTTATAACATAATCATTGTAGGATTGTCAGTCTGAGGTCTGGGTGGACATGCACCTTCAATCTAACTGTTGATCCGCTTTTGCTCCTCCCCCTACTTATATTCAACGTCACGGCTATCAGCTATATTTCGACCCTTGTGCCCCAAATGACCTATACATTATGTTTTGTGCAGTCGTGAGATAAAAAATTATCCGGAGACCACTCGGAAGTTGCGTTACTGAACTACCGTTCTACTAGAATGTTTTAAATAAAACTAGTAGCGAATTTGAGTTGATGTGTTTAATGAGAATGTTTCTTACATACTAACTAACAATATTAAATTTACTTAAAAACTAGAGAACAACTAACAAAGGGGGTGGAGTTTAAATGAAACATATCATGGTGGTGGATAAATGAAGGAATTTCCTGAATGTCGTCATAGACGAGAGGGTGTTGCTATAGTTTAAGATATTTAGGACAAACAACCTATTAATTTTCATTACATCATTAAAGATAGTACAACTGTAGGGATCGATACACAGGGACAAAAGATTAGTATGCTTGGATTTGTAGATG
>NW_020439703.1:8141-9212 GCF_000699045.2 Agrilus planipennis
TGGCATTAAAAACACGCTCACCTTCAACGAAATTTCCTTTCCGAGGCTTTGTGTCAGCCCAATCACATATTGTGTCAATACTTATCATTTTATCGTAATTTAAAAACTTGGAAATTGCACGGTACACTATAGGAACTACGATAAATTTTCCCTAATCGGCGCCATTTTTTAGGCTCCTCCCATTTGACGGATCCCAATACCCTCTGCAGAATTATGGATTCTATAAAAATTAAATACTGCCACACAGTAGTAAATACTGAAGGGATGATTTGTTAATATTACCTTTGTTTACATTTTTTTTCTATTTGATGTCATTTGGTTAATATATAACTATCGGGTTATATATTTTAAATTTCATAACTGTAACTTTGCTGAAATAGATGTTCTCTGTTAGATACTAATTAATTTTTTATATCTAAGTAGTTAAATATTATATGTATAAGGCAAGTACTTGAAGTAGAGCTTATTAGTAGATCCTAGCTTACGTTGAAAGCGGTAATCCTTTATACCACATTTTCTCCGTCTGACTTCAAGTAGTTTTTTAATTAAATGAGAAAAATTTTAAAAAAGTAACTTTCTATAGAATCATTTCTTTTTACATGAAAAGGTAAACTTGATGCAAGTAATAATGGAAAGAAACTATTATAAAATTATACTGCAATGAATGAAATATTTCTATAGATGATATTCTTTTCTTGACTAATTGCTTTGTATTCTTACATTGAATAACTGTGTAGGTAGGTATCACAATTAATATAATTGATGTTCCACCATTTATATATTATTATTGAAGGTTAGAAGCGTTCGAAATGTGATGTTACAGGCGAATTATAAAGATAGAGAAGATTAGAAATCAAGAGGTATTAGAAAGAATAGGAGAACAGAGGACAGAACAGAAGTCAATAAAAAATAGGCGAGATAGGTTGGTAGGACACCTTCTCAGCATGAAGGTCTAGTCAAAGACATATTATAGGCAGAAACGGGAGTTAAGAGGAGTAGAGGCAGATTAGATTACTGTTCACAAGTAGTCAAGGTTTTGGTATGTTCTAGTTTTAATGAAATTCGAAGATT
>NW_020439704.1:0-1450 GCF_000699045.2 Agrilus planipennis
ACTACTAAAAGGTTCTTAAAGTATTTCATATCAAAAAAACCTTGTTAAAAAAAAACTTTATTTAAGAGCCCGGTTCTGCTATTTTTTAATTTTCATTCACTACAAATTAACTCAAATTAATGAGGAAATATTATTGCTGCCTGCTGTTACAGTCTTGCCGGGCTTCGAACCCTTGACCTTTGACTTTCAACACCAATACACTGATCTTTAAGCTACGAGAGGCGACAGCAGTAAAAATGTTAAATATTAACCACTACTAAAAGATTCTCAAACTATTTAATATGAAAATAATCTTGTTTAACAAAAACTTTAACTGAGCTTGCTTCGGCTCTTTTTTAATTCATACTATTTGCTATTCCTAAGTGCGGAGCTTTGGAGGGTATGAACTGTATGCAATAAGGAGTCGCATGGTGAGTACAGCAGTGTACTTAAAGATTAAAAACTTTTTCGAGAAAATCAATAATATACAATCCAAAGCCGGTACTGCTCGAGAACTGGCAACGTGGATATGTATCTACCTACAGGAAACTCTATAAAACCCAGCAGCTACATCAATGGAGAATGCAGCATTATTTACATAAATTATACTTCAAAACGTATTAAAAACACAAAAGAAAGGAAAAACATTAAGTTATGTAAAAATTAACAAATAAATATCATATGTATAAGAATTTTTTTGTAATTTTTTTTTTTATCTAACACACTAGCTGTATGCTACAATAAAGGTATTATTATTATTATTATTCATGATCCAACACTCAAGTGTCTTACTCGACACCTGTATTCAACACATAAGTTTATATCTTGTACCTACTATATGTACCTATATAATATGTTTAGAAGTTAAAATTTTGAAAGTTAAATATAGTGTTTAACAAGTTCAGTGTTTTCACTAAAATCCACCCAGAATATACTGGACAACGGTCTGGTCGTCAATACCGCTGCGAAAGCCCAAACACAATCAACAACTTAAACGTTATGAATCAAGAACATTTAAAATTGAATAATGGTTGGTTATTTTGCCGGCGAACTGAAAGTTACTGATGTCCCATACGGGAGACAATTAAGCTAAAGTTGAAACAAGATATAATTTGGGCCTCACTTTTAATATTCCAATCCAAGGCCGAAAGGGACACAAATAAATCATGTAAAATATGAAATGTAAAGGTCTAGATGATGGCCCCCACCCCCGAAGGGGGTTGGGGTGGGGGGATCGAAAGAGGAGGTCTCCCCCACCACTGTACCATAAAAAGTTCCTGGCGGTCTCACCCCCATAACTTTTTATTTTTCAAAGTTAATAAATATGCCAAATTTTATACATTTCTAGGCATGTAAATATTTATATAGTCATTCTTAAACAATATTTAAAGGTAAAACTAATGAAAAATACATAAAAATATTGAGAAAGTTATATAAAACATTATTTAAATATCTTTATCAATAGGGTAGG
>NW_020439704.1:2133-7077 GCF_000699045.2 Agrilus planipennis
TACTTTTTATATAATCAAATTGATCCAGCAGTATCTCAAGATATGAGTAAGATACGTAACAAAATACAATTAAAATATTGGAGCAGCAAAAAACATCAGACGAAGATAACAGGCTATACGCAATGTATGAATAATAATGTTCGTGTGCAAAATGTGTAGGTAATATATTGGTAAATGCATATTATTATAGAATAGTAAAATAATATCTTTTATTTCTCTCCATTTAACGACCAAAAATGTTCGGTCCCTTAAGTGTCGTTATATAGAGTTTACACTGTACTATTAGAATATAAGAGAAGCAAAATTAGGGCTAGAACTAATACAATAATTAAAATAAGTTGCCGATATTCGGTATCTATGTAGGAAGTGAGATACTTAATTCAGAATAGAAAAAGCGGTAAAGATTGAAAGTACCTATTAGTGCAACAATCGACAGTGAACGCAGCAAAAAAAAAAAAGTTAAAAGCATGTGATGCAGAGATGTGATTTATCTGAAATACTTGCATTTAAAATGCAAATACAAAATAAAAAATACCTATTTTTTGAGAAAAGCATTTTATATTTTATTTAAAATAATTTTTTAAACGTAATTTCAACTTATAAAATGCAAAATACATATTTGCCGTTAAAAGTTTTGCTAGTATTATCTACTCAAACATTATATAAAATGATGAATAAAAGTTGCTCATATTGGCCATTGAAAGTATTAGAAGCTTAAAAAGGGGACAAAAAGACATTCCATGAATGCCTTCTAATTCTTTAACTAAGGAGAGCCCAAAAAATTCTAAAGTCCATGGAAATGAATAATCTAAAATATTTGATCGGATCATGGTCCATAGAATTTTGAAGTTCTAAATTGATATCAGCACCTACTAAATCATCACTTATCGTACCTTTAGCAAGGACGTACGAAATTTTATGAATTACGGCGAAACAGCCCGCAAAATAATATCGAATTGATATACGCCAGCTAGGTAAAACTGAAAACTACAAGATATTGTGGTGTGCTAATAAATGCGTATAATCCAAAATTCTTAGAAAACGATTCGAAAAACTTCACTTATTAGATGAACCTAAAGCTAAGGAAACCATGGATTCCATTTTTTTCTCTTATTACAATATGTAAAAGATCGGAACCAAAATGTGGTTATAAAGATTTTGGTATAAAATAATTGATGTTGATTTTACATCAAATAAAATAATTTACCATCCTATTTTAGCTCTGATCTTACACGCTAAACAAACTATTTTGGCATCAATGTCTTTTTTCCAATTAAAACGGGTGACAAAGGTAAATAAGGAAGTATATAGAAGAATTATTTGTTGCTGAACTGAAGAAACTATAACATGAAGACAGAAAAACTATATGTCAATCACTTTAAACAGAAAAATATTAATCATACTCAATCTTCGTAGCTGGTGACATAATGCAAACACCACTATAAGCCTAGAAAAACTCCAGTACCTAAAAAGTGACAAAATGCCTGCAACGTTTTTTCAAAAATTATTTTGTACTTAAGTGAATGTAGAAAAATAAATAAAAAGGTACTACAACAAATTATTTATTTGAAACAAGTATTTCGAAAATACGTATTTTACATTTGAAATAACAAATCAAAAAAGTATTTACATTTTGTATTTAAATACTTTTAAAAAACCATTTTGCTCATCATCATCTCTCTCAAATTGCTTACTTTTTGAAAAATTAAATAATTTTGTTGTTCAAGGAAAACATTCACATTCTATCTATCTATCTATCTTGTGCAAAGTGGTGTAGTTTTGTTGTACATTCCATGTAGTAATTTTTATTTTTATGTTGATTGTGCAGTGTTTAAAGTATCTACTTCGTCTATTTTTAACAATAATAAACAAGGAAATTTTTATTATTAGTTAAAAAGTAATTAAATTCTCAGTATGTAACATCAGAAATTTAATAAATTCATTCAGTATATTCATTAAATGATTGCATTTCGTCGAAAACCCGACATTATCAGATGGAATGTGCAGTTAATTTTTTAACAACGACACAATTTTGTGTGATTTATTAAAGGTACACTTATTTAAATATTTATCTGAATATCTCTGATTAATTAAGTATATTTTTAATCCAAATCATTTTAGTGACTGTTCCTCATAATTTTTTATTTGCATGTCAAGAACCGGAATAAAAAATGCGGACACATAAAAAACAAAGGAACATCTTTAATTCCACCGTAACTGAGTAATTTAATCAGTCGGTGAAATCACCCTTTGGCTTTTCGGCTTAAAAAAAAAGTGAGTTATCGTTCACCCTCGGTCCCGTTTATTATTACGATCGCGTGTAACCGTTTAGCGCGTATACATAAAACAACCCCTCGCACCATCATCATCATCATCATCATGATCATATTTATTAGAACAGACCACGGTGGCGTCGCCTCGAGCATCGTCTTCGTGGGGTGCATGTGCCCATTCACTGTTCCCCGCCACCCGTCCACCCACTCTCGCACTCACCCGCCAGCTAGCCAAGCAACATCACCTCGGCTCGCGTGTACCGTTCGCTGGACGCATCAATCAACATTAGGGTTAAAAGCTTTCTTAATGAATTGCACATGCCGTGTCACGACTGTTCACGACCGGACTGACCTCAACAGATAGCAAATGAAGCATCGCGTATACCGTTGGTTGGTTGTCCGCGACCACGTCCGTCCGTCCCGATAATGGGTGCCGATAAACCCGCCACGGCCGGTCATTGCGCCACCTTTTCAACATAGCGTCCAATATTGTTCTCAACACAGTAGTTTCTATAGGGTTGTTCGGAAAGTCATTTCGTTTTTTCCCGACAGAGGATTTAATTGTATTCTTTTGCACCCAACTTCACATTTAAGCCGTATAATTTTTATATGCTTTGAGAGCTCATATAGCAAGGCTTGTGTGTGAAAAATTCCAATTAATTCTACGCAGTAGTTTTTGGTTGGTGCCCTTTTAAATATGGAGAGCGATAAGCAGCATTTTCGACATATCTTACTGTTTTACTACAGAAAGGGTAAAAATGCTGTTCAAGCCAGAAAGAAATTGACTGATGTGTATGGAGAAGGTGTGTTGACAGTACGCCAGTGCCAGAACTGGTTCGCTAAATTTCGATCCGGCAATTTTGATGTCGAAGATGCACCACGTTCGGGAAGGCCGGTTGAAGCTGATAAAGACGCGATAAAGGCATTAGTTGATGTGAACCGGCGAATAACAACACGTGAGATCGGATTGAGGTTAAATTTATCAAATTCAACAGTTTATGACCACTTGAAAGGCCTGGGATTATCCTCGAAGCTCGATGTATGGGTTCCCCATGTTCTCACAGAGAGAAATCTGTGTCGCCGCATTGACGTCTGCGATTCGCTTCTCAAACGTCACGAAAATGATCCGTTTTTGAAGCGCATCATCACTGGGGACGAAAAATGGGTTGTATACAACAACGTCAAACGCAAGAGGTCATGGAGCAAAAAAGATGAACCGGCTCAAACCATTTCCAAAGCCGATATTCACCAAAAAAAGGTGATGCTGTCTGTTTGGTGGGATTTTAAAGGAATCGTTTTTTTTTAGCTTTTACCGGATAACACAACGATTAATTCGGAAGTCTACTGTCATCAGCTGGACAAACTGAATGATGCACTTCAACAGAAAAGGTCAGAACTAATCAACAGGAAAGGTGTAGTGTTTCACCAAGACAACGCGAGACCTCACACAAGTTTGGTCACTCGCCAAAAGCTTTTACAGCTTGAATGGGATACAATGCTACACCCACCATATTCTCCAGACCTGGCACCATCGGATTATTATTTGTTCCGGTCACTCCAAAATTTTTTAGACGGTAAAACCTTCACCTCAAATGAGGAGGTCAAAAACCTCCTCGATCAGTTTTTTGCCAGCAAAGACCAAAAATTTTATGAGCGTGGAATTATGCTACTACCAGAAAGATGGCAAAAGGTGTTGGACCAGAACGGTCAATATATAATTTAATAAAGTATTTGTTTATTATAGGAAAACTGTCTTTCATTTCCACAAAAAAAAACGAAATGACTTTCCGAACAACCCCATACATAAGACCTGAAAGAAAATTCTCAAGATCGCATGCTACGTAAGTTAAGCGTATTAAAATACAGACACCGCTGCTCGAATTCTATAATTCTATCCAAAAAAAGTGAACTTTGTTTAGTTGGTAAATCACGAAAAAGCAAAAATCCATAAAATAAAATAAACGTTTGTAACGCATTTATAATGTTACGAGACTGTCAGAGCGAAATAGTTTCAAATTTGGGCGTCCCGACGTCCTAATTACTACTGCTCAAAATAACGTAATAGGGATTAAAACTGACTGGAAGATGGAGTGATTTCTTAAAAAAAAAAAAAAACAAACCGTGGGGTGGGTCTGGACCAGCGTTGCTATCCGTCCCGATTTTTAAATCAAGATTAAATGTTCCGCGAGGGACAAGCTCAGTCCCGCTTTTCGGGATAACTCGATCGTGCGTNTTTTATACATTTCTAGGCATGTAAATATTTATATAGTCATTCTTAAACAATATTTAAAGGTAAAACTAATGAAAAACACATAAAAATATTGAGAAAGTTATCTAAAACATTACTTAAATATCATTATCAATAGGGTAGGTTAGGTTAGATTAGGTTAGGTTATCGGGTTTTGTTTAAGTGACCACCTTCCTTCGATCCCCCACCTCCACTTGAAAATATTTTTTTTATTGAATTTTATTTGAATTATAGTGTATGAAAATTGTCAAAATAATCAACTTTCAACCCCCATAACTTTTTATGGGGGTGAGACCGCCGCAATTTTTTTATGGAGTTTTATTCAGGTGACCACCCTCTTTCGATCCCCCTTACCCTCTTTCGATCTCCCCTACCCCACCCCCCTCTAACCCCCATAACTTTTTATGGGGGTGAGACCGCCAC
>NW_020439704.1:11361-12696 GCF_000699045.2 Agrilus planipennis
ATGCAGAACAAGAGGTTAAAAATAACGAATGACTAAACTATTTAACAATTGGGTAAATTTGATTTAAAATATATCCTTATTAAAATACATTTTCTATGGCTATTTTTGAGATCTTAGTCACGTAAACGTAATTTGAACTCAAATAAAAAGGTAAATATTTAAAAATTCTGATTATATACGTCCCAAAAAGTTCCAAAATCCCAACCGGCAAAAAAAAACCTGATAACGCTGGTCTTGACTCCGTGTACCGCATCATTAATGCTGCCCTTAAGGTTCACACGAATAACCCAGTATGATAAAGAGTAATTTTCATGAAAATTAAAAACTTCAAGATATTTAATCATGTTTTTATTAATGTTACAAAAAACTATAAAAGTTTTTTATCTAGCCTACTGGATAAAAGTATCTATCTGATTTATTTCAAAGTATCGAGTTATATCAGAACCAAATAGGTTAGATATTTTTTTTTTTTAAAAAAATCAGAATTTACTAATTTTCAGTCTTTTTGTTTAAACAAAAAAAAAACCACCCGATAGAATGTTACGTAATTCTTTTCGGATCATATTTCCGCTAATACGCTTCAATCGGCACCTCAACGAAGTCAATATCATTTTTGTTCGCGCGATATCGATCAGGAAAGGAATGATCACGCACGTACACACGTACTTCGCTATATACTGGGAAGTTAAAAAGAAGAGACCCGTCATGACTACCTACAATCTGAAGCCGGTTGTGTGTTAAATTGGCAGCACAGGACATAGATGTCTACTAAATAGCATACTGCAATAAAAGTTCTGCAGCTACATCGATGGACAATGTAAACATTACCGATAATCGAATGTTTAAGAAAAACAAAAAATGTGGTAGGTAAATAAGTACATTACAGGCAGCACCATATAAACGATTTTTTAATTAGGAACAAATAAGGCAATGCAGCAGCACTTTTCTTTCGAAACCACTGACAGAAATCCACTCGCGGCTAAAAAAAAAATTTCAAACAAGGCTTGCACTCGCTGCAAATATTAAGGATGCAGCAACTGTTCTTTTAAAATTTGCTACGTTGTCACATGATAGGAGCCAACGTTCTTTACTACTTCACATGTACTACGTTGGAATCGAGGATTTCGTCCTTACAGCGCGGCGACATGGTTCAAACCAGTAAATACGTAACACTAACTGATTGAGTGTAGCGTTGCGTTCTCCACCAGGGCCGGAATTGAACTTACCTGTGCTTCCATCTACGTGTAGCGGTAAAATATAACATTTTACAAAAAGCAACCGTTTTGCTTCGCATCGGCAAAAACCAGCGAAAGCTAAGGGTCCAACCGTAACGGT
>NW_020439705.1:0-1458 GCF_000699045.2 Agrilus planipennis
TACTGTACGGATTATACGCTCCTCACCGGTTAAGAGTTTGACCGAGAGTTGTCTCCTTCCTTTTCTGGCCTAGTGCTGTTCTTTTCTACTTTTCGGCGATCAAACCGAAGGTCACATCGCTACAGAAAGTAAACGAAGTATAGCCTTGTTATAGAAAAGTACTTCGGGCGCTTATTAGTGTCATGTTTTGACGTTGGCGTTTAGAACGTTCTACAACATCGCCGAAGTTTTCCAGTCATCTAGATAACGTACAATTTAAAACTTCAGGGATTCAGCTTCATATAATCCAAAACGGTTTCCTTAATTTACAACTAAAAGCGACGTTTTTATTCAATTTATCTCTCGATGAACATGATATTCTTTCCCTGATCAAGAGACGATAAAAAAAGTACCATACGCACCAGGGAAGTAAATAAACAACATACGGTCCCGATATTCCATATTACTTTTCCTGCTTATGTTCATAACAACAACAGTTTTATGAAGATGTATTGAACGAATTCTCGTATATGTTCTTAGATGTTTATATAATACGGCGTCTTGGCTAATTGCAAGTAATTTATCTCTTCCTAAGCCGCCCCTAAGTTTGAGTGAATAAAAGGCCATTGTGTTTTGCGATGATGTTAATCAGAAGAAAGGTACCAAATTAATTTACTAAGCCATTCGCGTTAAATCCGGTCCAATAAGTTTATTTATTAGTACATCTTCAAGGCCTCTGCGACAGCTTCGTTAATTGAAACGATTAAAAGCACTGAATTAAATATAGACGTAAAATGATCAAATATTTAAAAATATAAAGTAAACTAAACGAAAAATAAATCTTTTGAAAGATTAAGAAACATATAGTACCTTATTGAGAAATGACAAAAAGTTCAAATAGATCAAAAAAATCATTATTCAAAATAGATCCCCCACCGTAGAATAATACGATGTTCCTTTAATCTTATGATAACTGTCCTTTTGCATAATTAATTTACAAAAAAAAACTAAACCGTAGCTACGTGTGAAGCAGGGCTCATGCATTGAAAGTTCTGCTCCATGCGTCCAAAATACTTTTTCTTCAATTCCTGATGCAGGTATACTTGACACATTTGAGTTATACTTCATTTACTTTCTCTAGCAATGTGCCCCTTCCATTGTCTTGGGTGCGCGCTGGCAAAATCGTAGGTAGGGAGTAAAAAGCTCATTATACTCTCATTTCTTGTTCATTAAACATACTTTTTCATACAGTACCTGCCAAAAGTTTTGTTCAATCATGAATAGTAGTGCGAGTCTAAAACAAGCGTTAAAGCCTTTAATGTGTCTTCAAATATAAATAAACATCTCGTTGATATTTTCAGTACTAAATGGTACCAATAACAGCACATTTGAGCAATGCAATTGAAGTGGATAAAATGGTCAATTTTTCCGTGCAGTACTGTACGGATTATACGCTCCTCACCGGTTAAGAGTTTGGCC
>NW_020439705.1:2712-4485 GCF_000699045.2 Agrilus planipennis
CTCGTTGATATTTTCAGTAGTAAATGGTACCAATAACAGCACATTTGAGCAATGCAATTGTAGTGGATAAAATGGTCAATTTTTCCGTGCAGTACTGTACGGATTATACCCTCCTCACCGGTTAAGAGTTTGGCCGAGAGTTGTCTCCTTTCTTTTCTGGCCTAGTGCTGTTCTTTTCTACTTTGCGCCGGTCAAACCGAAGGTCACATCGCTACAGAAAGTAAACGAAGTATACGTCCATGGTTCCTACCTGCACTCTAGTGCAAAGTCGGAAGACAGGGCAGAAGTTTTATGAAATTAAATTAACCTCGCTCTTGGCTACGTCCATGCTTTCTACCTAAACCCTAGTGCAAAGTCGGAAGATAGGACAGAAGTCGTATGAAATTAGATCAATCTCACCCTCAGCTACGTCCATGCTTCCTACCTACACTTTAGTACAAAATTGGAGGATGGGGCAGAAGTCCTACGGAATTAAATCATTCAACAAAGTTTCGACTTTTGTACATCATGTATGGGTATACATCATCATAAGATGGTCAGCCCTAAGACTGCTTGGACACGTACCTCCACTCTTTCCTACCCTGAGCTAATCTTCGCATTTCCCTAAAACTAGAACAACCTACATCCTCAACCATTTGCGAACAGTAATCTAATCTAGGTCTACCTCTACCCCTCCTAACTCCCGTTTCTGCCTCTAGTATGTCTCCGACTAGACCTTCATGCCTGAGAAGGCGTCCTACTAACCTATCTCGCCTATTTCTTGTTGATTTCCATAGAATCCTCTGTTCTCCTATTCTTTCTATTACCTATCTATTGCCTATCCACGGAATCCTCATAATTTTCCTGTAACACCACATTTCGAAGGCTTCTAACCTTTTCTTTTCCGCCGCGCCCACCGTCCATGTTTCGCACTCGTACATCGCCGCGCTCCAAACAAACACCTTTAACAACTTTTTTCAAATCTCTAAACTATTTATATATTTATTGCAGTTGAGTATAGGTGTGTTTAGTATTACTGATACTAACAGAAGTAAAATAATTAAAAAATGTGTTCAATTTTATGCCAATCTTTACCAGTTTACACCATAAACGAAGGCATAAACTGGGGTCATCAAACTATAAATTGATCCAAAAAATTAGGCACGATGCGATAAAAATTTCCAATCAATTTCTCCCTAATGAATCAAAATTTATCAGCTTTATCTCCTACGTCCCATGAATCGAGCCACAGTGAAATTTATTTACCTAGAGATAATTTTTATTTGCGCTCCAATCTGGAAATAAATTAAGTTTTAAATTTCACAAAAAAAAAGAGCCAACAAAAGCCTTAACATCAAAAAATAAGATACTGATGTATTTCATATTTTAAATTAGATTAAAAGTTGTGTCGGTTAATTGCATAACATCATAAAAAAAACTTTTTGAGCAGTAAAAGTTGTCTCCCGTTGTAATCATCAAGAAAATAGTGTTTCTAGCACCTGATAATTTTAATTTTAAAAAGATTATCTCGACTTTAAACGTCGTCTCCGAGAAGCTTCGAACATACAAATAAAGTTTATAAAAAAAAAAAAACAAAATTAAACCGGAAATTGCTTCGCCTGCTTCTTGATCTTTTAATTAACTTTGTAATTATAACTTAATTAACGCTTTTGTAATTCTTCAGACGACGAACGTGGGTAAAAGTGTTTATCTAATGAGTTCTTAGTTAATTAAATTATTCGTATTATAATAAATGTAGACAGTTAAACAATTTTAAAAAAGGAACAACGAAAC
>NW_020439705.1:7689-9433 GCF_000699045.2 Agrilus planipennis
AAAAAAATAATAATGCTATTTTTAACTTAATATCATGTCACACATGTATCTAATTTTTTTTTACTTACATAATATATTTTTACACTTTTCCGATATTTTTAAATCTCAATCGAATAGCTGGCTTTATGCCAAACGCAGTTTCAGAGTGATGAGAGATAATATGGAAAGATTCCAGGTCATTTTAACGTGTAAAAATAGTTTTCAACAAACTGTGCGATTTCTTTTTATGCGAAAGTATTCTTAGAAGTTGTTGGTGCACCTTTTGATGCAGTTAAGAAACATTTTTACATCTTTTGCATTTCTTAAAATAACTCTTTAATTTATTGGGGAACTTTTAATCAGAATGCTGTATTTTCCCAACAGAACTGTAGGAATAAACCTGTCGAAACTGATGTTGCAATTTGAATAATGAAAAACAGGAACATTTTCGATATATTTTTTATCAATGTTTTTCCTCCAATAAGAGTGTAAGTAGTTAAGAAACAATTTGATGACAAATTGAAAATTTCAGCCAAGTTGGAATTTTAATTTGATGTAAATTAAATTCAAAAGGTAATCAACTGGTCGAAGTTCAAAATATGTATTTTTAACATAATTAAAATTTTACGTCCTAAAGTACATTAACATGCGACGTCTTAACTGATTTAAGTAAGACAACAGTGTTATACATATTTTGACCTTAGAAAGCAGCATGAGCATTGCCCTGTATTTACCTTCACCGTTTCCTCGTGAATTACACCTAATATTTGATTTGGTATACAATACACCTTTGTTATTGGTCGCCTAATGAAAATAATGTATATGCCTCTCCAATAATTAAAATTACATAAGTGCCTATTTTCTAATGAACACTTCGATAGGATAGATATTATTGATATATAATGTTATATGACTACTGACTGGAATGTTATAGGGTAATTAAATGCATCTTATTAATTCAATAATCAAAAAATGTTTTTAATTGAGTGGTTTAAAAATGAGAGCCACTCCTTTAAAATATTTCGTTTACTTAACGACCTTTGCACTTATGAGATCACTAAATATTTAAACAAATTTTGTTGTATTACTAATAGTAACCTATTGTAAGTAAATCTTATTTTATAATTATGCAGTAAAATGCTTAACAAAACTAAAACTTAAAAACAAAAGAAATTTAAACTTTTGCCGCTTATATTTATCTTAAATGAGTTTATGGTGACCAAGTTATGCAAACTTCAATTTGAGTAATCAAAGCATAATAAAGGGTTGCCTAATTAAAAATTTGAATTTCCATTTAACTAATATTTTGTAATTGCTTTAGGCAACCCATTCAGCAGCTAAATATTGAGCTGCCTACGTATTTACCCTATTTTGCTTTAAATAAAAAGCGTAATATCGAGAATGTGGAATTCCTCACAAATATAAAAGTTTAATGATAATTAAGTTGTAAACATTATGTGTGTGTTGTTTAGCGTTTCTTGATATCAGACGAATAGTCAACATTAACCTTGGAAAGTCGTCATTGGTGTACCAATTGCAATTCACCCATGGGATCGACAAGTCCGTTTTAAATTTCTTGAATGGTGAAACAAGTTTATTTGTGTGCATTCTTCACACATAGTTACTAACACACATTTATTACATAATAACATAACATGAACTTGTGAAGAAACATTTTAAGAACGTGTATTGTGATACAGTGCATTTATTTTAAGGTAATTTAATTTGTTTTATTCCTTTTCTGTTAACATATTTTTTAATTTAC
>NW_020439706.1:0-1132 GCF_000699045.2 Agrilus planipennis
TACAGGGTGTTTCATTTAAAATAATGAATTCGAATATTCAGGACAATTTTCCAAACAAAATTGCGTAAAAAAGATTAATCGGAATAATTTTTCCCACTCATCCACCCATATATTGCCTGGACTAATTCGAAAGCGTCTCGGGTATGATTCAAATAATCCGTAGGGGTATTTTTTAAACGATAGTTCGTAACAAGGGCGTTCCAGTAGATTTATTACCAGCATGACAGATTTTCTACAGTTGAAATGAAGCGCCGCTTTTCGGACTGGCAACAGTAGTTCGGAATTATTACATGGCGTGTCTGTATCTGTTTTATGTTATTCGCGAGATCCTTTGGTATTTCAATGTCGTCGGCGAACTAGAAAGACGAGGCTTTCTTGTCGGCAAATTCTGAGACCCATTATTAAAAACAAGCATATGTGACCTAAGTTTCAAATAGGAGAAGCAAACGGTTTTGCAGTGTTCTACTGTTCTTGTGTTTCAAACATAAGATGCACATTATGATATACAGAAAGTTCGCATAATAACATTTCACGATTCCGCTTTCTGAATTTTAACGCTTACATTTATTATTATTACATCAGCAGGTCCGATCTCACAGTAATACTGCATCACTGAAAAATTAGTTGCGAAACAATTTCTTATTAGTTAACATAGGTACTGTTCGTTTCAAGAAGTTAGAGATATGCCCCTGGCCTTTTTTAGGATGCCCCGTAGCATAATTCGAAATTCAATCATATTTGTTTGCGGAGCTCATTTCTCCACCGATCACCGAGCGAGAACTAGACAAAAGTGTACAGTAGCATTTGAAAAATTATTTAAACTGTCTCATTAAAATTTAAGAATATGCTTTATTTAAAAGCATATTTAGCCAAAAATAATAACAAGTGAATTAACTTAACGTTCTACACACCTATAAAACGTTTGCTTTGTTTTCTATTGTTAATTTATATACATTTTTGTTTTAAGAAATTGCTAAACATTTTCGTCTAGTACTGCACAGTTCTAGCCGATCTCCTAAGACCGCCCATCGAGAGCTCTGCTCGTTCAAGCTTATTCCAATTATTTCTGTCTTGCTCACGCCTAGTGTGTATTCTTTCTATCTTCGCGCAGATTTCTTCAAGGTCACAATTC
>NW_020439706.1:4510-9328 GCF_000699045.2 Agrilus planipennis
TTTAAAGTTTTAATTATTATTTAAACATATTAAAAAGTTTTACGCTCATTATTAATAGAGATTGAAACTAAATATTTTTTTGTTTCGAAGTTGAAATCAAGGCATATTCACTGCCAAAAGTCAGTTAAAAATTTTCCATATTATTCGTTATTTCTTGTTTTACTCAATGTTTTTGGTCAAATTCCAAATTGTCTCTCAAACCATATATTTTTTTTAGTATAGATAGTATTTATTTAGCTCATGATATGCTGCAAAACCTAATTATAATCACGAATTTCTAATTTTATGTACTCTTGTCTCCGATTGTACCTCCCAAACATCCTTAAATCCAAAACCCTGTTATTGGGGAGAAGTTGTTTTATTCATGTATACTTCTTTATAGCGGTTGTTATCTGAATCTTGCAAATCGCTTTAAACGTAATAACAACAGATAAGAGTATCAGTTGCTTTTATTGATGCTCGATTTCAATTTCAAACTGCATCTCATAGTATCACAACTGTAATTTGCATACTCTGCAGTATCCACGACGAACTGCAATGAAATGTCACAACAACTTCTTTATGTAAACTGCAAACAACAATGACTTTTATGAAATTTGTCTATAGCAAGGGTTTTATTGTGACCATCTCGCACTTTAGTCATCGCTCACCGTGAGTTACGCACACTTTCATTCTACATACTGTTATCACATTTGATACAGATATACAGTGGAATCCGTTTATTATAACTCCGCCTATATTGATCAACCACTTAATATGAAGTAATTACAGTGTTAAGTTTGGATTTCATATTAAATTCTCTATAGGGAAGTTTAAATATAACGACTCCATTTAAAATGACATATCGTTTATTATGACTGATTCTTAAGAAATCATATCCGGCTATAGTGACCCAAATGATTAATAATAACATTTTCGCTCATTTTTCTGACCGTTCTTGTGTATATTGATATTACAATTCATCGTTCTTATTATTTTTCTGTTAATAAATATATAAAATTTGTAGTTTTTCTCTCTATTAAACTAAACAACTAACCAAAATAGAAAGTTGTTTATTTTCTAAGACTATGCTTTGTATGACGCCCGCTTAGTGTGACGTTTTTGTCATTTCCCTTCGATGCCATTATAAGCAGATTCTACTGTATTGTAAAATAGTGCACTAGTCTTTGAGAATAATCCGCGGTTTTTGTTTATGTACCGCTATGACAGTTTTATATTTCTTGTAACCTTCTCTCAGATCCTTCGTCTCGTATTAGAGATCGTTGTATAAAATCTTACATATTCGAAACAATCCTTTAAATTTTGCAATATGCTTCCTGCTGCTCCCTGTAGCATGGTTATTCGTTCTAAGAATCATAACTACATCACCTATCCATATTGCCTCACCTTTATTCGCGACTTATCGTACTCTCTTTTTCTGAGCTGTCTGTTCTAATGTTATTTACAACACGTACATTATACTTAATACTGTTTTGGTGACACATCGAACCTTTAATGCATTTGAATACAAACTTCCCCATTCTGGGAAATCAGTAATTTCCTACTATTCTTTCCAAGGTTTTCTGTAAACTTAAAGGCTCCCTTTCGTAATGGCACAGTCCGCAGATGTGTTACCGTGCACTCTCAAGAGTCAACCAAGCTATTCGTTCATTTGTCAATCTCTTTTAAATCTTACCATCTTTTACTCATTAAAATACTTCTTAGTTTCTCAGGCGTTATCCATTTTATCTAGTCATTATGATTCTGGGGATTGTTTTGTCTTGCAATTGAGAAAGAGTAACACAATCTTACTCAGTCTATGACATTTAAGTCCTTTATAACTGGATCTCAACAGGATTACGACTCAATGCGTGCACGTGAGCCATAGATTTACCGTAACGATAATCCATCTGAAAGTTATACTATTGACTATTGGACTTTTAGCTACCGTCGTCTCACCCCGGGTATCAGATATTTTTTTTGTTACAATCTGTAATCACTTTAAACTGCAGTCCCATTAGATGCACTCTAAATATTTCAACGATACACAGCAGTCATGGTTTCTAGCTCATAAGAACGATCACCATATTTCTCCATTAGACCACTATAACCTAATTACTCCAACCGAAGTTCCGTTGGCAAACTTGGATCAAGTAAGGTTAGTATTCGTCTAGGCCGGGGTCGCCAAATTTTAAAGCTGGAAGAGCCAATCGTAAAAAAAAACATTGCTTCATGAATTTCAGAGCCATGATTTTTTAAATCGTTTTTTACAAGATTGAAATTATGCGAACGGTGACCCTTCTCTAGAATGTTTCGTCCAGCACATGACTAATTGTTTTTAGTTTAAGACTTGACTAAATTTTGATTTGTTATTTGGCCTCTTATTAATTTGTTCTTTATTAAGTTCATAGAAGAGAAAACTTGCTCGCACGAATAATATACTGACCCAATGATCGGCAGCACACCAAAAGCAAATCTTTTATTTGGTCATAACATTCCGCAATACTATTCCAGGTATCGAAAATTAGTGTCTCAGGAGTAGGCATCCCTTTTAGTGCTGCCGACTTATGCTGCGATATCAAAAGACATTTATGCCCTTACAGCTCTTCTACTCTACTCCACAAATCTTTGCATTTTAATCTAGTAATTGGGTTTCAAATGAACCAGCGTTGATATAAAGTGGAGTAAAATTTAGTTCTTTGCAAAAATTAAAATAATATTTAAGTAATTCCAAGTACTTATTCCATTTGTAAGTATTTATCAGTTCAAAAATAGAAAAATAAAAAATAAATGAACTTTCCAAGAGATAAACAATCGTATTTTAATTAACAGCGATAATTTCAATGAAAAATCAATTAAATCACTTACAAGATCAATGAGTATCGTGTCATCCTGCATTATCTTAAATCTTAGTGTGCTTTTTAATATTTTTTCAACCATTCTTTTATTTACTTAGGAACGATATATATCTTAAAGCGGATGTAGACCAGATGCTGAGTAAGCTCAGGTCAATAGACGCAAAGCCAGCTTGGACAATCATAAGATAACAATGTAAGTGAAAAAAAAAATCTTATTTGACTAAGAAAATTGATGATCGTTTCTGGGGGCGTTTGGCGGCTATAATTCGATATTGTAAAACGACCTTTGGAAAATACTTAAAAAAAAAAGAGGAACGTGTTCTCAAATCGTATAATTAGGTACTAGGTAATTAACAAGGAAATGCTTTACCCTTTTCTGGAAACCCAACCCAACCTAACCTCACCTTTAATCAAAATTCAAGCTTACAATTGTTTTATTTCACTTAATACCTAACATAAACCAAGTTTTAAACAAAATCAATATGGACTGGAACATACATATAGTGAATATTGTACTATTATTTTTTCACTCAGAATGCAACTTAAAATAAGATTTAAACAATACCTATACGTACCTAGTTTTAGGTATTTTATAACCTTCATTTCATTATTTCATTGCACAAGCTTCCATTCATTAAAAACAATTATTAGAATAATACTATTTAGGTATATTTATCTGTACACCTATACATTAGATAGGTAACTGCTAATATTCATTATACGTAATAATTCAAGCACATCTTATAAGATATTGCACGAAAATGTCGATCAACAATATACCTACTAGGTACCTTGTAGATAATATTGGAGTAGGAATTTCAAAAACATAAAAACAAGCATTTCGAAATTTCAAATATCTAGCAAATTTTTATAGATATCTGTGTACCTCTAATAGTAAACTATACAAAAACGGAGATAAAAAAGTTCAATCAAAACCAGTAGAAAGTATTATTCACATATAGTATTTATTATAAGTATTTCTTGTAGGTAACAAAATGTTATTAAAAAAAGTCTTACTTGTGTTGGGTGAACAGAAGTAGAATCCAACTGCTGCGGCATTGTACGAATAATATTTTAAAAGTTATGAACACAAAAACACTAAAGTACGTCAAAAATTGCAACCGTCACATGCGAGTCGTATGAAATTTACGATTTGCTTTTAAAACACCGCACATCACCTTTAAACTACATCTCTACTCAACAACAGTCAACACGCAACTGCTTGGCACTTCGCTACTTCGGGCGTCGACGTCTCCTATTTGATGCGATAACTCGGTGTTTGATTCCGTTTTGATCCCTACTTCTAATAACGGAGAACTTTTGAGCTCTCCAGCACCCTGCATATTACAATAAGAAAAATATAAATACTAAATAGTCTTAGTACTATGAATGATGATCAATGAATTTTACACTCAATGTCAAATTACAGATGAATCATACAAAAAAAAATGTGTTTAATAACCCGAATTCTTGGAAATGTCATTCATAAAATAATTGGTAAAGGTGGAGATGGACGGCACCTCTTCGATTTATTTGAAATTTAAGTATGTTACTATGCATCATGTTGATTAAGAATATATATATACAGGGTGTCTCACGGTGATCACCCGTTAAAATATTTCGGAAACTACTTCGATTTAAAATTGTACTGTATTAGTTTAGTCGTTGGATTAAGCAACGTTATTTGTTTAGTTATAAGCAACTATATACCTTTCCGGTAAACTTATGAGTTACAGTTCGAACCATTAAATTAATACATTTAATTAATATCAACTGATATTATTATTTTATTTATAGTTTATATGCTTTTCTTATTATTGTTATCTATAGTCTACCGTATTGCAATTGACTTCTTAAAATTTTTCTCAATTTGAATAGGTATTTTTATTTTCCATTCTTCATAAAAATAATATTGAATAATTGAAGTTGATAATCAAAATATTTATTGACTAAACTGTCAGTATGCGTGTTTGAGTGGCAA
>NW_020439707.1:0-798 GCF_000699045.2 Agrilus planipennis
GCGAAATTCGTTCATATCGGTTGTATACAAAACAAATCAAGCACAAAACAGTTCACCATTACCGCTTCCCCTCACTTCACTGTTAGCGTGAACATTACCTTTGTCAGCCGTTTTAATTGAAAAAAAGACACTGATGCCAGAATAGTTTGTTTAGCGGGAAAGATCAGCGCTAAAATAAGGTTGCAAATAATTTTATTGATGTAAAATCAACATCATTTTATATCCAAATATTTGCAACCCCATTTTGTTTCCGATCTTTTACACATTGTAATAAGAGAAAGAAATGGAATCTAAAGTTTCTTTAGCATTGGGTTCATCTAATAAGTGAATTTTTTCGAATCGTTTTCTAAGAATTTTGGATTATACGCATTTATTAGCACACCACAATATCTTGTAGTTTTCAGTTTTACATAGCTGGCATATATCAATTCGATATTGTTTTGAGGGCTGTTTTGTCGTAATTCATAGAATTTCGTAGTTCCTTGCTAAAAGAACGATAAGTGGTGATTTGGCTGGTGCTGATATCAATTTAGAACTTCAAAACTTCATGGACCATGACACTCAACCCGGAAAACAATATCAACCCAATATTTTAGATTATCCATTTTCAACGAGTTTAGATTCTTTTGGGCTCTCTTCAGTTAAACTTTTAAGTTTCTATTATTTTCAATGACCAATGTGAACCACCTTCATTCATATAATTCACTTAATATAGCTTGATCCATGATACTAACAAAGCTTTTAAAGGCAAAAATGTATTTTGCATTTTACAAATCTTCATGGATGTGAAGTAGGTAT
>NW_020439707.1:3037-4446 GCF_000699045.2 Agrilus planipennis
TGTACTGTTACGTCTCGAAATGTAGGATTTAATTTTGTTTCGGACGTACCTCGATTTTTTTGGTTTTTCGTATGAATCGTTCTAACACACGACTTTAAACTAATATTAAATAATGTAAAAACTTGGTGACACTACCCGTTCAGTCTAATTCACTATTTATACAAATTTAATTATTTAGGAAAGCAATTTCTCTAGAACGACCAGTAAATGAAAGTATTCACTTTAAATCGTAATAGAAGAATCTTTAGTAGGCTAATGATAAACGTTATAGCTCGTACATCTGATCTTACTAATTAAAAGAAGAACCAGGGGATATGTATATACGAGGGCGCTATCAATGTTTGCTTGTTCAAACGATAATGATTTCTAGCAGTCTTTACAAAACCTATGTGAATTACATTTTACGACTTTTGCAACCATATTAATATCTGTGATATTTCAGCCCTAATGATGCCTCGTATTTGAGGCGAAAGTTGGTTGTGGTTTCACAAAAATAAAAACCTTCATAGCTTTAGTTTTACAATTCCACAATTGTTTTGGGGAAGAAACACAATAATAATTAACTATACAATTGTAAATCCTTTGTAACATAGTCTAAGTTTCATGTTCAACTTCTGACAAAGCCACAGTGTGTGCGAAAAAAATATTGTGAAGTTAGGAACAACGTAATCTACATAAAATTCACTAAATTTGTGTTTTATTGCCATCAAATTTATTCTCCTTTTAATCCAACAGAAGTCGATACAAAGTAGTCATTTTTTCTTTCGATTGCATGTTGCATTTAATTCGGAAGTTATTTAGCTTGTGATGTGTATTAAATGGAGAGCGTTGCACTTGCAAAATACCGGTTGACATTCTATCAAAACGAGCTTCAGACAGGAGCAAGAGCCAGTCGGCAACTTTTTTACATGTCGCTGGCTCTCAGACAAGATAATAATTGCTCCTCAACGTAATCGAATTTTGACGAACGTTCATTTTTATTTTATACTTGCATTTTAAATTCAACTATTTCAAATAAATCACATTTCTGGATATAACGAACATACTTATCACAAACAATCGGCTCTAGTGACCGTTTTTAGACGGACATATACCAGGTCCGATCGGTTACAATGATATAATATTTCTTTATAAGATCGACCTAACCAATCATAAATGTGGAGTACAGAATTTAACTTTGCAGGGTAGTTACTTCTCCTAGGAAAACCTCAAGGACGTTTCGCCCCTTAGATGAAGTTTTACCAAGGTGGGTTTTTGAGGTTATATGTATTTAATTTAGTAGTGAGGTTTGTGGTCATAATACATATTAATGAAATCGAACATATTTCATTTGATATAATGGCTGTAAATATACAATAATAATAAATTGTAAAAAATTAAATTAAATTAAATGTTTCTATTTTTGTGAA
>NW_020439707.1:6351-7097 GCF_000699045.2 Agrilus planipennis
TAATTTTTTTTTTTTTTTGTAATGTTTAGAGGTAGTGTATTGCATTATTTATCACTAAAGCTTCTATATTAAAAAAAAATAACAGATCGAAACACTGATTTCAAATTTCAAGTTTAATACCCAAATAAAAGAATGAAATTCAAACGGGAGTGATGAAAATTACAATTTCACTTTGAATGCGTTAAAGGAGTGCGATGTTGAAAAACGGTTCCTGAATTTCGAATGAACTTACACTACTACTCTAATTCGATAGCGAACATCGTAGCTGTCACATTTCTCTCAGCATTTCTCCCACACATACAAAGGTACATATCTAAGTAGGTAGATGCACAATTTGCAGATATATTTACGAATGAAAAATGCGCTAAAAGACATGTTTACAAATGTTTCCTATTTATTCAAGAATTTACAATTACGAAAATAGTAAGAAACCTTTCTAAAAAATATACATATGTATATACATATATGCATATAAAACAGACAAGTTATATTTTTCCCCACGCATTTTTCAATATTCATAAAATTACATTGTACGTGTCTTTATAATGTACTGCACTTTAAAATTTAACAATTAATGACGAACAGTTTTCAGTAAAAAAGCTACTGAAAAGTAGCAATACGTACTAAAAATGCATACATTACCTTATCAGTATATTTCTGTTTAAACGAAAAGCTCAATAAAATCTGCATTTGTATTTCTATTATTATTTCTCTTCGTACTGCGAATGCTCACAAATATTGGATGG
>NW_020439707.1:8788-9204 GCF_000699045.2 Agrilus planipennis
TGTAAACTCTATATAACGACACTTAAGGGACTGAACATTTTTCGGCGTTATAAAGAGTGGTCGTTAAATGGAGAGAAATAAAAGATATTATTTTACTATTCTATAATAATATGCATTTACCAATATAGTACACATTTTAACACTTTTATTTACATTATTATTCATACATTGCGGATAGCCTGTTATCTTCGTCTGATGTTTTTTGCTGCTTCAATATTTTAATTGTATTTTGTTACGTATCTTACTCATATCTTGAGATACTGCTGGATCAATTTGATTATATAAAAAGTATTTTTTTAATAATTTCGCTGCATCAAGTGCTTGTTTGATGCTTGGTGGAGGGACAGGATCGTCTTCTTCGTACATACGTACACAGCTGCAGTTCTTATCTATTTCGGCAACTTAGAAAGTACTGC
>NW_020439708.1:0-1955 GCF_000699045.2 Agrilus planipennis
TAACACCACATTTCGAACGCTTCTAACCTTTTCTTTTCCGCCGCGCCCACTGTCCATGTTTCGCACCCGTACAACGCAGTGCTCCAAACAAACACCTTTAACAACCTTTTTCGAATTTCTAAATTAACCGTTCGCGAGCATAGAACTGACTTCTTTTTATTAACGGCGACACGACCCTGCGCTATCCTCTGCTTTATATCCCTACTACTCCTTCCATCCTGACTTATCTCACTTCCTAAGTATCTAAAATCAGCCACTTCTTGTAATTTTTCGTCTCCTATCTTTCTGGACGTATACTCTGTTACCACGGTAATGTTATTGTAATTTCCATTTTCCATTATCATTACAAATAAGAATATGGAAAAAATCGTCGGCCTGAATGTGGGCCTTACATCTGCGAACGACGTGCGGTCATTACTCATTAGTAATTTTCTTATAATGACTCTCAAAAACTATTCAACCTAAAATACATTCGCTCAAAATTGATATTTCATTTTTTTTTAATTGACGCAAACGTAACGGACTTGTCATTAGACAGTTTTCAGATAAAATAGGACAGGTACACCTTCAGTTAAGAATAGTCCTGGCGAACTGAACAATGCTGCTGGAAGTTGGAAAAAAAATACCGCACCGCTGGCACGAAATCTATGTAAATTGTTAGATCACGCGCCAACTATTACTTTAGTTTTTCTATTTTCTTGTGGCTCCCATAGCTTGCACAACTAGTTTAAAGACAGAACCTGCTATTTACGTAACTAGGTACCTACACAAAACAAAACGGACGTTTACGGCGATTATCTCTCATCAAGAACGTGCCGGTGGTTTCCTGTTCAACTTGCTTTAGTTCTTTCGTCGACTTTTTGAAGAAAACATGACTAATAATTGAATTATTTACGAGAATGGGAAAAGCTACGTTAAATTGGGTTCTGTAATCGTTTAGCATAAATCTAGATGCAATTAGAGAGGCCCAAATGTCGGATGCTGGTGTTTGAAAATCATAAAAAAGAACACATATCACGCTAGCAGATCACTTAATTCGACCCTCGCATATAAATTAATGAATAATTTGTAGCTAATTTGTAGTGAAAGAATTCATTTTGGATAGGTTACAGATTCTCAAAACTAAACTAAAGCTGAACTAACTCACATAAGTACATTCATTTCAATCAATCCCGACCTGTAATTTGCATGATAAAGTCGTCAGTCGGTTGGACACACCTCCATTCTTTCCTATCCTGAGCTAATCTTCGCATTTCCCTAAAACTAGAACAACCCACATCCTTAACTATTTGCGAACAGTAATCTAATCTAGGTCTACCTCTACCCTCATAACTCCCGTTTCTGCCTCTAGTATGTCTCTGACTAGACCTTCATGTCTGAGAAGGTGTCCTACCAACCTATCTCGCCTATTTCTTAATGATTTCTATGGAGTCCTCTGTTCTCTTATTCCTTCTAATATCTCTTCATTTCTAACCTTCTCTATTCACGGAATTCGAATGTACATTTCTTTATTAATATTTACGTCATCGGAATTTTATAATAAAAAATCTAAAAACTCTATTCGATCAGTTCACATTTTTGTAGCATGCTGTTAGTCTAATTCTTTTCATTCTTACATGATGGAACACAACTCTACTAATATGTGCCCTCGTAGCTTTGCTTTACCGTACCAGAATGGTCCTGACTTGAATCAACAGTAAATAATCGCATAGCATAAAACTTGTTCCTTCTCAGATCATAAATTAGAAGAAATGTTTTGATAAAATAAGGACTTAAGATACGAAGATGACGTAAGATACGAATTTGGTCAGAAAATATTGTTAAAAATATCAAAAAATCCGAACACGCTCAAGGTCTTACTCAGTACTGGAACTCAGTAATTGTTAATAATAAAAATAAAACTTTATAAATTTCTTTAGTCAATAACGTTTATTATGAGTTAGTAAATTGGCGCA
>NW_020439708.1:2730-3381 GCF_000699045.2 Agrilus planipennis
AGGGGGAAATTCTAAAACATGCAGGACAAGAGGTTAGAGATCGTATGTTTAAGTTAGTTAGTCACATTTACGAAACGGGGAAAGTCCCAGAGGATTATAAACGGAACGTAGTAGTAACATTACCTAAGAAGAGGGGCGCGGATAGGTGCGAAAAATTTCGAACAATTAGCTTAACTTCCCATGCGTCAAAAATCTTAACAAAAATTGTACAGAGGAGGATGGAAAAAAGGGCGGAAGAACTATTAGGGGAAGATCAATTTGGGTTTAGAAGAAATAGAGGAACGCGGGAGGCCATTCTAGCTTTACGGGTAGCAATAGAGAAAACGATAGAAAAAGGAAAGAGTGCGTACATAGGATTTGAAGATTTAGAGAAAGCCTTTGACAATGTTAAATGTTAAGTATACTTAAAAATGTAGGGATGAGTTACAAAGATAGAAGAGTAATA
Source organism: Agrilus planipennis (assembly GCF_000699045.2). Classification (NCBI taxonomy): domain Eukaryota; kingdom Metazoa; phylum Arthropoda; class Insecta; order Coleoptera; family Buprestidae; genus Agrilus; species Agrilus planipennis. The sequence goes on from NW_020439708.1 coordinate 3,176, forward strand.
CTTAGTTTGTATAAAGAGCAACAGGCAGTTATAGAGCTGGGGATGCAACGTAGAGAAGTAAATATTAGGAAGGGAGTCAGTCAGGCAGGGAGGCACACTGTCACCGCTACTTTTTAATCTATACATCGAAGACGCCATCAACATCATTAAAGACAGTACAACTGTAGGGATAGATGTGCAAGGGCAAAAGATTAGTATGGTTAGAT
>NW_020439708.1:5050-12298 GCF_000699045.2 Agrilus planipennis
GGAACTTACCTAGCTGGGGAAGCGAAAGTAGAGGTCTGTTGCAATACTAGTATAAAGTACACAGTTAAATGAGGATTGCGCGCTTTACTCTTATTTCTCTGTTACTATAACTAACCAAAATCTAATCTGTAATATTAAATATTTTTTTTTAAATAAACTTAATGACCTGAGAAATCTTTTTCAATTGAAATATTTAAGGATTAATTCAGGTTTCAGCGAATGAGGCTGATATATACAGGCGATCCTTACTTAGTTTTTATCAGATATTACTATATTTTGTTAACTCTCATTATACACTATGTGTGATCAGTATTTAGGAATATTTGAAAGGTGACATCTGGAGGCAGTGTAGAGTGAATCTCGTGATAGCACCACAACATAGGGGGTATAAAATGTATGCACAAAAGTACCCGAGTTAACAAACCATCAATGATTGAGAACGGTTGCCAGTACTCGTGACCTTGGCAAGGGCTGGCACACAGACAGGTCAATTGCATGTGTGACGATTAGTAGTAGCTTATGCACTCGGTAGTTACTATTCGATTGACGAAGTTACTACTGTCACCACAAAATACAAAAATTGATAGAGTGTGAATATATCAAAAAACAGTGCATTCACACACAGAATATTCAGATACCGTGCTCACATAAAGACTAACCTACACTTATTGAATATTGAAACCGATACTAGAGCGCCTACTCGTCAAGAAAGAAGCAAATGTACTACTTTTATAGAATTCTCTCCGAAAAGCTGCCTGTCTGCCTCTTGAACCTTTTGAAGTCAAACTTCTATAATAGACCGAGGGTCACGAAAAAGCGTGACCGTAACGCGTGCAAAGAGTAGACGGTATATCGCGTGGTGAGAGGCGGCAGCGTGGGAGAGAGGGCAACGGTCGCAGTATGGATATAATGAGCAACCGCACGAAAGCGGGGAGTCCGCTAGAGTCCCGGCGGCGTGTGCTGTGATCAGCTGTTGTTTTCTTACCTCTGCTCTCCACGTGGCCGGGCATTATTGCCTCTATTTGCGGTCTGTGTAAAAAACAAATCATAATTTGTAGTAAACCTATTAAAAAGAAATGTGGGCTGGAACACATAGTAAATTTGAAACTTAAACGGACAAGTGAAATGGCAACGGATAATTGGAAAAACGAATCGCAAAAAAATTACTTTTACGGGCAGATTGTTAATGTATGTGTCCAATTTGAAAACCTGCCCGTAAAACTTCAAGTAAAAATTTTGTCCGGTTTTCAAATTAGAGAAGTACATTAACAATCTGCCTGTAAAACTTGAAGTAAAAATTTTGTTGCGATTCGTTTTTCCACTTGTCTGTTGAAGTTTCACTTCTACTGTGTGTCCCAGCACACATTTGGTTTTCACAGGTTTACTGCAAATTATGATTTTTTTATGACTCCTTGTTTTCAAGTTTCTATCTTCTTCAAACGCCTGCACACAAACCATAAAATCCCAAAGAGAAAGTTAGCAGGTATAATATAACCTTTTAAATGTACATTTTTCAAGAAGGACCAAACAACAGCTACATAGTTTTGAAATATTTTTGCTAGGAAATCTGAACAACCCTCATCTTTATGCATATCACTGGATGGTGCGAGATTCTCTTTTATGTACTTTCTTCACATAGGTAGTGTATATTATTACTATATAGAGCAGGGACTACATATGGGTGGCTTTTTTGTTCATCATTGTTGTGTAACAAAAGATATGCCTTACACTTTACAGTTTTTATCTCGCTCATTTTTCTATACCTATTGTAGAAAAAGCAAGCGTCGTTATAGGTACTGCTCTTTCTTATGTACTGCTGTAACACACTTTTTAATGAATAAACTCTCAATGTTATTAAGTCATTATCAAGAAACGAAATATTTACAAATCAATACAAACTAAAACTAGCCTGAAACTAAATCACCAACATAAACTAAACTAATTGAACCTAGGGTTAAATATTTACAATGAAAGAACTACTTGAAAAAGAAAACATGAACAAAAAGTGATCAATTAATTATTTTCATTATTGTAACTAGTTCTTCCCCCTGCCCCCGGCCATTTTTATTGCTCCACTATGACGTAGTGTCGGCCATCATTCTTTTCTAATTGTTGCAGTTGTCGGCCATCATTCTTTTCTATTGTTGCAGTTGTCGGCCATCATTCTTTTCTAATTGTTGCAGTTGTCGGCCATCATTCTTTTTCGATTGTTGTCGCATTGTCGCTGATGTCGGCCATTATGGTTTTTTAATAGATGTATAGTTATCAATGATTAAAATTTAAACGAATTGTTTGTAAATAGGTATGCAACACATCGTACACTTCAGCATAAGAAATTAACTTTCATTTACATAATACTACATTTCCCTGTACTGCAAGCACTCATTATTTTTTTGTATATAATATTATACGTTTTAGAGACTGATTTTGGGGGGAAACTTAAAACATACTCGGCAAAGGCGAGTAAATCTTCGAGACGAACTATTTACACATACCTATGAACAAGTTTGTACGGAACCTTCGGTACGTAGTCTAAATCACACTTGACCAGTTTTTTTTAATAGAAAGTTTACTCTTAATTGCAATTAACAATTTTCACATTTACTTAATTCAATAAGCCTTTGTATCCAGCTGCCTTTAAGCAATGCAATGGGAAATTTAGAAATTTTTAATTATCTCTACTAAAAAGAATGGCTCGACGTGTGCAATGCACATGGGAAATTATAAATTAAGAAACGTCTGAGCGTAGTAAGTGGCATGATGCTCTATGCATACGAATAAAAATAACAAATTTATTCTTATTCTACAATGGAACACGTGTTGTTTCCAAACGAGTGCATCTATTATGCATGTACGCATAAACCTATCACAAAGTGTGCATGCACTTTAAATTATAGTTTAATAATTGCGTTTACCTACATACATATGTCTTGAAGAAGTAATTAACTTTCGTTTTAAAACTAATTACAATATGTATCGAAACAGGAAGACAAGACGGTTAAATAGGTGCTTATTAGAGAAATTATATTATCGTATAATGCAGATACTTTTTGAAAATAAAGCTACTAAACTAATTAAAAAGTAATTTTGGTCAAAAAATTCATTACAATTATTGGTCTTTTTTTCTGAAAAGAAAATATGTACGTACAAGGTAGACAACCATCATTACACAACAGCATTCAAAAAGAATAAACAAAATAAAAATAATTGTGAAGGCTTTTTCATTAGAATCACAAACAACTACTTTGAACTAACAAATAATAATAACCCGAAACATATTCAAAATTAGGTTTCCTTATTTCTGTTCACGATCTTATCTTCGTGAAATTCATATTATCCTTACAAATTTTCTGTACAGAGAAAAAGTACCTAATTGTATTTTCTTATTGGTTGTAATTTTTTAATTAACGTTCTTAATTATTAAAGAATTAGTACTTACGGCTTCTTTGTAAGCAAATAATTATAATATTCATTAAAATTACACAACTTTAAGTTAATTATCGACAAAATGAAATAATAATCATTTATCAAAGTAATAAAGTCCCAAAAATAAAATTCGCAGATATAAAGGTAACATAAATGTTGTTGATCAACAAATGTAGTCCGTGGCCCATAAAAATAGGTCATGGTTCAAAAATACCAACATCCTAAAAACAACCGTTTATAAATCCCCACGACAAACAGAGTGTTGTGAATTACGTATTTACTGTTGGCCGATACTTTCAGGAAATTAACCTTTTGTAAGACTGCACATTTTTCTAAATACAAGTAATAGTATTTAGAAAAATGTGCAGTAAAAATAACCTTGGCAAAACAACAGTTTATGGTAGTTCCACAAGATTAAAAACTATGTTTTTTTTTCATTTATGCAATAAACTGCAATGCAAGGCGCTTAAAGGCAAAAAAAAAATGTGGTTGATCTTGGAGAAAGTAAAACCTATCTATAGCAAGATTAATTAGCGTCGTTTATGAAAATGAAGACTGCAAAGGCCTTTATTATATGTTGCGTCAAAACGACGATATAAAAGGAATTATTTACTTCATAAAATGCAAGACTTCATGAGGTTTCCTCTAACGAATACAGAAACTTTTTTGAAATTTAATGTAAACTATGTTCAAAGCAAACTTTCATGAACTGTGTTTACTTAAAACAAAGATAGATGATGCCTCTTTATTTTCTTTTTTTACTTTTTATTAAGTAACACATGAGGTGAGCATGTCTACCCCAATTCTATCAGCTCAATGATATTATGACATACTTATCATAGGGGTTGAACGTTGTAAGCACCTGGCAAAGCAAGGAATAAAGATAAACAAATCCTACCTTGTAAGTTGTCCAACATGTATGTCAGCAGCTTGTGTGTACCATTCGGCTCGCTGTAAATCGTCATAATGTCTTTGTTGAGGGGATTCCCGTGCAATCCGAGCACTATGAGATTGAACAATTTGCCCAGTTCATAAGGTAGAATACGTAGAAAATTATGACTCAACAGAAGTTCCCTGAAGCAAAAATACAAAGGAAAAGATAAAATCATGTTCATACGTATTGTAATACTTTAAAGGTAACTATGGCAAGCATTCTAAGAAGAAGTAGATAATACATATAGTGTAAAATGCTAATAATACAACTACACAATTTATAGTAAAATTAAATTAATACTTTACAATTTTTTTATAACTAATAACTTAGACATAAATAGATATATATTCCTTAATTTTATTATTCTGACTTCAGCTTCATTTCTAAACTTATTACAAACTACTAATATGCCAGCTCTTTTGTAATGGAATGATAAAACAGAAAATGCTGCAGTGAAATTGTATCTTAAATTCCATTTTTTTCCTTTTCATTTTAATTGTGAAATAAGTGAAGAAAAAGCTCTTTTCAATGTATCAATGTAATTCCACAATTTCAAACATTAGATTATTAAAAAAAGGTAGAATTAGTAACGACATCTAGTAGGAATATTTCTATACTTTTGGACTTTAAAATATTAAAAGCGTATCAATAACGACATCTACAAATAAATGTAAGAATGAACGACTCAAAAAAGCTCTTCACTTTTTTTTTGTTTTGTGGTGAGGATAAAGAAAAAACACCAAGTAGATATTACTTTAAAATTTTTGCATTAGGGGTTTCAATGTATTTGTATTTTGATAAAGATAATAATTACTGATAGAAGGCAAAAATTCTTATCTGTTATTTTTACTGAGCCCCTTAATGATAAAACTATAAATAAACAGAACATAAATACAACACACACAACAGTCCATATTATTTCAGAGTACAATATAAACAAATTTTTGTATATCAATACAATATTATCACTTTAAAACTGGTTTTATTTTTAATTAGGCAAGTACAACAAAAATAATACCTAATAAAACCACTTTTATAAGTAACAAGGATTCTATAAAATAAAGGTACGTTTGGGGTAATAATGCCCACTTTCTAGGCCCAAATTACACTGCAGACAGTCTTGTATTCTATTTGTTATAGAAAGTTTTCCATAATTTTTTACAGTTACAATTAATTACAGCCGCTGCGTCATAGAAAAATAAACTGCTACAAAACACGTAATTTGGACCTTTAATTAAAAAAAAAGTTGATTCAGCATGTGACCAAATGTGGGACTTACTTATTACCCCGTGTACCTTTCAATAATAAACTACCAAAGGATTTATAAAAAGGTTGGCAAAGGTTAAATAAAACGTAAAAAAGTGAACATGGGGACTATGGGAAGTCATTTTCTTACCTGAATAAAAGGGAATTTGGGGAAATGTAGGTGTAACCAATTATGCCATTAATAACGTTAGGATAGCATGCGGGATAATAAGGACAAAATCTTGAGTCTTGCTTAAAATTATTAAAACTAAAATTAAATTCAAGGTTGACTATAATAGCTAAGATACCTATCTCTTTTGATTTATTTGGAATGTTTTGTAGTCAATGAAAAAGATTCTTACAACAAAATTCCACAATAACAAAGGAATTACAAAACCCACATTTTTTCATAAATATCTAACAATAAAAGGCAGCACTTCCAAAAAATGTTTAATCATTAATAACTCTAAGCATTCAAAATAAACAAAAGACATTTTTAATTAGTGAAAAATAATTGGGCAATTAGTTATCAGGCAATCAAAATCAAGTAATAATAACAACCATAAATGAGTATATAAAGAACTGTTGTCATGTACCACCCAGTAACACTATTTTTATCAACATTATCACCTCCATATGTAATGTATCACACATTCACACCTTAGTCTCAAGTTCTTTATAATAATCTAGTAACATTTATTCAAGTTAAAATGAATCAAAAATAATAATTGGAAAGTTAATGAAAATTAATGTAGGGATTATAAATTAACAGAGAAGTATCATAGACAAACAATTAATCATACAACTGAAAACAAAAACTCACCTGAGGTTCATGAGATCTCCAAGTTCAGCTGGCAGTGACCGCAGCTTGTTACAAGATAAGTCAAGGGCTCGCAAGTTAACAAGCTGATTTATATCAGGTGGCAGCCTTTGGAGATTGTTATTTTTTACGTATAAAGCAGTTAAGTTTTGTAAATGAAATAGATTAGGGCTCAAATTTCTGATGGTGCCTGTTATCTCCAACTCAGTCCACTGGGGCTTCTTTCCAATTGTTGGCTCCTCAGGTGAAACTGAGTGATTGCGGTTTCTGTTGAGACCATTGTTTTCGTTTTTATTGTTTTCTTTATGATTTCGAGGCATAATATATCCTGAAAATTACATTTTCCTCAAGTATTTGTTCTTTTCACTGGAATTTAGTGACCAATTCATTTCTACTAGTTAGGCATTAGGCAAAGTCACTAAAATTTTGTCAAAATTTTTTGAAAACTTTGCAGGGCCTTCTTAACCGTCAACAACTTAATTGGAAAATGGGTCAAAACGAGATTTTTCAATGGATATTACAATTTTCATTTTTATTTTCATCAAAATACGGGTTCAACAAACTCTAGCAATATGCAAACAAACGCGAGCAAATGCCATTAAAAATCGTCAGTCTTTTTCCAAATATAATTTAAACAGTGCCTATTACATCAAAACATAAAATAGAATAAATTTATGATTACTTGCTTATGCATAAAAAACAAAACTGTTTTGATTAGAAAGCGCTTGGAGACAACAGAGAAGGAGATATCAACATTTCGAGAACCGTAAGACAAAAAGCATGACCTTCATTAATTGCTCAAAATAAAAAGGATAATTAATTA
>NW_020439709.1:0-8899 GCF_000699045.2 Agrilus planipennis
CTACTGAAAATATCAACGAGATATTTATTTATATTTGAAGACATATTAAAGGCTTTAACGCTTGTTTTCGACTCGCACTACTATTCATGATTGAATAGAACTTTTGTCGGGTACTGTATGAAAAAGAATGAGTCGAGAGTATAATGAGCTTTTTTCTCCCTACCTACGATTTTGCCAGCGCGCATCCACTGGAAGGGGCACATCGCTAAAGAAAGTAAATAAAGTATACCTTGACTTTAGTCATGCCAAGATAATAGTGAATAATTTAAAAAATAGATCTATTTGATACTCTGTAATATCTGTTATTTTTCGACTGTTTGGACGATTTCTAGAATGGATCTGTCTTGTTAAAAAAACTATGTCACCTTCAAATAATAATGGTTTTACTCGGACAAGATCCTCGAAAATGGATACTATCTCTCCCATCATTGTTTAAACTGGGTTTTCTTATTCAGTAGATATTTCCCGACTAAGTTGCTAATTCATTTAAGGCCATAATAAACTCAATTAAATGTTATTCTTATATTAAAGCGAGTTGAGTGCAGCTACATAAGACTCTAATTCAATTTTCAGTCATCCAAAATCTCAATATTTGTTATCCACTTCTCTTATATGCGTAACGAATACTTAATAGAATTAATTTAGTTAGTAAAATTTACTTTTACTTCAGGTACACGCGTCTGCTTATGTGTTCATCGGTAAGTATGTCACGCAAACGTACTTGCTTCATCCTTTTTCTTTTTTATCAACATGCAGAGGAAATGAAACGATCAATTGCACCTGCACAACGGAAATGCATAGCAACAGGGACGGGAAGGTGGATTTTCATCGAACTTATCTTACCGTACATTTTACTGCTTTTTCGTTCACCTTGACATTTCAGTTGATATGGTACCAACCTAATGGAACTGCTGCATTTGTGGAATCTAAGGGAGGATATCGTGCGCGAAATTGTCGAAAGCCGATTTTTTATTAAAAGAGGACTCTCGTTCTCACTCGGCTGCGTTGCTCTGAGAAAACTCTATTACACAAAGAGGATTGCCTTTCAGCGCTATTTACCTTTCTTACAGTGAAAAAGATGCATCGATTGTTTTCTTTACAGAGAGGTAGCGCCACCTAATCTGTTAGGGTGTTCTTGACGGAAAGGAAATTACCTTTACTGCTTCTCTAGGTAGGTACTAACGAAAACAAAAAAAAAAAGTGTACCTATTCTTCGTGAAAATTTACTTTCAATTACGAGCAGCCGAACACTAAATACAAAGAAAACCGAAGTAATACATAAATTCTTAAACAATTTCCGTTTATTTTTCTTTTAGAAGTGTTTTTAATAATTAATTGTAGTATCCTTTATTTTCCATTTTTGTAAAATTTGTTTCATTCATTTGAAACCAAACTTTTGTTTAATTCTGAACTAACGATTTTTGTTTACTAATTGAATTTGTTTTTGGAATATCAAAACAACTGACTAACTGAATAACATTCACTAAGGTATTTAAACTTTTTTCTGCCATTAATCAATATGTATTTTTTGAAATGCAAATCAAGAATATTGGGAAAGGACGTAGCGTGAGCACGTGAAGTAAATAACTAAATATACTCCACCTTTATGAAGAGAAGTAAACGGTAAGCGTTTCTGTGTGGTAAATGTTTACCTACTTGATCATGTTGACAATATAAATGTGAATAAACCTACGATAAAATAGATACCTGTCAGCACCTGTACCTACAAACACACCAAACTTAATTTATATTCTTAATAGCATAAATATCTAAAACCTATTTTGTGATATCAACGTATTTTACTACATTTAATGATTTAGTTACTATTTAAACGTAACGTAACTGCTCCTACATAATTAATGGCCATTAGCCTTCCGAGCGATTACCATTGATTTGTAATACAGGGTTAACAGTAAATCTTAAGACTTAAGGGGTAGATACATATGTATATCGCTTCTCGATTTCGTCGGTTTGTTTCTCCGTAACATCATTCTTATTCAGTTCATTATAAGAACGATTTTAATCAATTTTTCAAAAACCATTTATCACAACGTTACCTCCTTTTAGTGTTTTGCATTGTTGCCAAAGTAAACAAAAGAAACCTACGTCAAACTCCATCAAAAAGTAAAGGAACTCCATCCAAAATTTTCGCTAATTGATTGGCAATTTCTGAGAAATATCATTTTAAACTTATTAGCACAGTTATAATTAAAATAAAACACTTATTATATGACAGTGAGAATAATAAAAAATATGGTAATTCATAGATTCTTTAATTTTTTTAGTTATTACCACGATTGCCAGCTATATTTCCCCAAAATTTATTTTGTTGGTACTTTTAGCCTAACTCTTACGAATTTTAAATTGGCATGACAAAATTTATCTAATATTTCCATTACTATAAGACCTTGCTTCAATTCACAAAGCCTTTCATTCATTCATTTTGACTCCTAGTAGTTTTCAAGTTTTTAGCGATCAATTACCAAAGTTCCTTTTGTCTATGGGATTGAATTAATGAAGTCCTCTTCTGCCATGTTCGATCGAAAGCTTCAGAATAATTTAGATGCCTTTTGTTTTTATACGATTGTGGACTGAATTAGACATCTGAACGAGGCACTGATATCAACTAGATGACTTAAGGTACAATTTTAAACTTCCGAATTGACGAATTTCAAGGTTCACCATTGATTACACATATTTCATTTCTCATTTTACGAAAAGCATTGTGTAGCACAAAATGAATTCTCACATCCAGAAATTTTGCATTAGGGGAATATAAAATTTAGGTATATTTTTATGTAATGCATTTTTCGAAAGAGTTTTAAGTATTAAAATGATTAAAAAAATTAAAATAAAAACAAAAATTCTTGGATGCTAAACAGATGTTATAGGAAGATTATGAAGACTTACTGGAAGGAGTGAAAAAAAAAGAAAGGGCACTTCGGACTATAGTCATTTGCTGCGTTTTGAACACGCCCTAGTGAAGTTAGGCAAAGTGCAAAGAGATAACCGAATAATAGTGACCGCGGTATAGCGGTTAGAGGTTCTCTAGATCTCTAGATATGCAAAAGGTCAGGGTCGGCTTTATAACTGCCTGTTGGAATTATATCTTTAAACAAATGTCTTTGCTTTCTTAAATTCCTGAGAATGTTGAACTTTCTTTAGAATCCGGTGCTGGTAACATGCTCAAATTCTGTTTGTCTGTACCTGTTTCTGCTACACATTAATTAGTTTATTCCTTTTTCTTTATTAGTGTCCGCTGCAATTCCTACCTAACATCTCTTTTCTATGTTTACGATATTCCCTACACCTACAGCGTCTGTTGTGAGTAAAAGTAGGCGTTCTGTCAGCAACCGCTCTAGTCTAGTTAGTAAGTTGAAAGAAGAAAGTAGATGCGACAGTGTTATTGCGGTTTGTGCAAATTTTGAACATCCCAACTATAAAATGATAATAGGACACTTTCTAAGACATGAAGAGCTAGATGCAGAAACACTTGTAAAGAAAAACAAAGTTACACATTTAAATCTTTCAAAGTTAAAAGCTTAACTAATCGGATTAAGAGAAAATTTGCCGAATTTTGTTATGGTAAATAGCATATTTTAATAGACTCGAACGCATACAAAGAATTTCTCGAACAACTAAGGAATTATATAAGGGAACAAACTCGACTAGCTTATGAATTAGCAACAGCACACGGATCTACTATTACAAAGTGCAAGGAAGTTGATAAGACTGCAGAAATATTTATGATGAAGCTTTATTTTAGACGAAAGCTCTTAGAAGAGACATACAACCTGCTATCCAACTATTTCGAATGCAGAATGTACTTTGCAAATGAAACGACTATTCTATACATTGAAGTAGAATATTCTGCAGTTAAACGACGAGGCTAAATGTTCGCAACAAGATGGAATGTAATACTACAAGCAGTTAAAATAGGAATAAATCATCATCATCATAAGGTCGTCAGTCCTAAGACTGCTTGGATACGCACCTCCACTCTTTCCTATCCTGAACTAACCTTTGAATTTCCCCTCAAAATTCCACCATATCACATTCTTAACTATTTCTGAACAGTAATCTAACCTAGGTCTACGTTCTACTCCTCTTAATTCCTGTTTCTGATTCTCGTATGTCTCTGACTAGTCCTTCGTGCTTAAGAAGAGTCCTACCAACCTATCTCGCCTATTTCTTATTGACTTCCACGCAATTCTCTGTTCTCCTATTCTTTCTAATTTCTGTTCATTTCTACCCTTCTCTTTTCACAGTATCCTCTTTATTCGCCTGTAACACCACATTTTGAAAGCTCCTAACCGCGCCCACCGTCTATGTTTCGCTACCCTCTGTTTTATATCTCTACTGCTTCCGTCCGCAGTTAACTGACTTATGTACTTAATAAATAGTTAATCTAAAATCTAGTATCTATTTTTTATTATATTAATNTCTGAAATTACTTATTAAACTCTGGCATGCTGATAAGAACGAACGAAATTACAATAGAAATTCACGTCTTAGATACAACAACATCCTTACCAAGAACTTACTGCGTACTGCGTAATTAATTGCTAGTTAAATTAAGTAAACGTTACAATGAGTTTACATACGTATAGATATATAGGAAGAACCAATCAGTTTTGTTGCTTTCTCAGTTCTAAAAAGTGAAACGTCGGTTGAATTTTTGTAAATAAATAAACGTATAGGTACGTACAACCCCAATCCTAGCTCTGATTCCATAACTAAATTTCTATTAAAGTGAAGAAATGCTATCTATTCTTTCTTGGTATTTGTTATCCAATCATTTAATCAAAGTAATTCCTTTAAACAATATACCCTCGAGCGTGGTATTTAAGTAAACAAAGGGTTTCTATATTTCCGTCTGTAGTTCTATTAGCAATCAAAACCACAAATTGCCGACCGGGAGAAGTTTGTTTTTGCAGATGCGGGCAGCATATGGTGGAATGAATATTTTATTCACTGGCAGAGCTGCCTGAACCAATGTACTGTGCTGTATCGTCATTTACATAAGCTCCGTTTCTGTTTTTTTCGATTTTCTGTTTCAGTAATGGCTCTAACTAAAAGACAAAAGAAGAACAATGATACGTCGGGGCTGCGTTACTTCTTCTGAAGAATATTTGCACTTACGCACATACATATGTAAATACAGTTTTTCCACAGGTATACACAAATTTGTCACATTTTTCCTAGGATGTTCGTGTTTCTGACATTTATACAATTTACATAGTTATATCGTAAAGCTACATCAGATACAAAAATCGCTTGACATGTGCTTACATATGCATTTATATAAGTTGTAGGTTATAGGGTTCTAGGCAAAACGTTTAACGGACGTAGAATGTGTACATTTCTTTGAGAGAATTATTTCTCTTTATAGTACATGAGCGAAAATGCATAATTTGGTAAATGTGTTATGCATTTAAATGAAGCATATTCTTAAATTTTAACGAGGCAGATTAAATAATTTTGCAAATGGTACTGTACACTTTTGTCTAGTCTAGTTCTCCCTCGATGATCGGTGTAGAAATGAACTCCGCAGATAAATATGATTAAATTTAGAAATATGCTACGGCGCATCCTAATAAAAGGAAGGAGCATATCTTCAACTTCTTGAAACGAACAGTAACAAAAGATCATAGAAAAATAATAATTTTTTTTGAAGTATATATTAAGTATGAGATTTCGATTGCTCACGCACCCTACCTACACAGAGATCTATGTTGTTTGGAGTCATCTTTAGAAGTCATTCGATATTGCTTATAAATAACAACACGAAAGGGGCATCTCTGTCTACGCATTTCTCTAGTTCGTCAGTGTGAACACAAGTGACAAGTCGATATCCTCAGAGAAGGGCCTTATTGAAAACTATTGAATTCCACCGTATAAATTATAAACAGATGGCGTTCACCAAGCTATCCGTTCTTGTTTATTGAACATTGTTTAATGGCATCAGGTAAGTTGGTCGGTGTTCTGTCGGCGTGCTGATAAGAACGAATGTGTTGGAAATTGCGATAACATCTGGCAGAATACTAACCAAAAACCTTTTGTTTTTAAAAAAATAGCGACAATTAAAGGCGAATCTCTACAGATGGCGTTTACTACGCTATCTGAAATTACTTATTAAACTCTGGCATGCTGATAAGAACGAACGAAATTACAATAGAAATTCACGTCTTAGATACAACAACATCCTTACCAAGAACTTACTGCGTACTGCGTAATTAATTGCTAGTTAAATTAAGTAAACGTTACAATGAGTTTACATACGTATAGATATATAGAAAGAACCAATCAGTTTTGTTGCTTTCTCAGTTCTAAAAAGTGAAACGTCGGTTGAATTTTTGTAAATAAATAAACGTATAGGTACGTACAACCCCAATCCTAACTCTGATTCCATAACTAAATTTCTATTAAAGTGAAGAAATGCTATCTATTCTTTCTTGGTATTTGTTATCCAATCATTTAATCAAAGTAATTCCTTTAAACAATATACCCTCGAGCGTGGTATTTAAGTAAACAAAGGGTTTCTATATTTCCGTCTGTAGTTCTATTAGCAATCAAAACCACAAATTGCCGACCGGGAGAAGTTTGTTTTTACAGATGCGGGCAGCATATGGTGGAATGAATATTTTATTCACTGGCAGAGCTGCCTGAACCAATGTACTGTGCTGTATCGTCATTTACATAAGCTCCGTTTCTCTTTTCGATTTTCTGTTTCAGTAATGGCTCTAACTAAAAGACAAAAGAAGAACAATGATACGTCGGGGTTGCGTTACTTCTTCTGAAGAATATTTGCACTTACGCACATACATATGTAAATACAGTTTTTCCACAGGTATACACAAATTTGTCACATTTTTCCTAGGATGTTCGTGTTTCTGACATTTATACAATTTACATAGTTATATCTTAAAGCTTCATCAGATACAGAAATCGCTTGACATGTGCTTACATATGCATTTATATAAGTTGTAGGTTATAGGGTTCTAGGCAAAACGTTTACCGGACGTAGAATGTGTACATTTCTTTGAGAGAATTATTTCTCTTTATAGTACATGAGCGAAAATGCATAATTTGGTAAATGTGTCCAATATAATTTTTCAAATACGTCTATCTGAAAATATCAACTACTATGAAAATAGAGTACCCGCAAAGTCATTACGGTTAATGATTCATACTGGCGGGCTTTTCATTATATACCACCCCAACCAACGTCCCAAACCACATTAAGTCCCGTTCGAAACGTCCTTTAAGCATTAAACAACTAAACCAATCAAATTTTAATTTTTGGTTGGCGGATTTTCAACAAGCGGATTAAGTTGAAACCGTCGAAACAAGCCTATAATGTTTCATCATCATAAGATCGTCAGTCCTGAGAGTGGTTGGACACGCACCTCCACTCTTTCCTATCCTGAGCTAATCTTTGCATTTCCCTAAAACTAGAACATCCCGCGTCCTTAACCATTTGCGAACAGTAATCTAATCTAGCTCTACCTCTACTCCTCCTAACTCCCATTTCTGCCTCTAGACCTTCATGCCTGAGAAGGTGTCCTACTAACCTATCTCGCCTATTTTTTATTGGTTTCCATAGAGTTCTGTGTTCTCCTATTCCTTCTAATACCTCTTCATTTCTAACCTTCTCTATCCACGGTATCCGCATCATCAATCTTTTCTTTTCCGTGCCGCGTTCCAAACATACACCTTTAACAATCTTCTTCGAATTTTAAATTGACCGTTTACGAGCACAGAAGTGACTTCTTTTAATTGAAGGCGGATCGACTCTGCGCTATCCTCTGCTTTATATCCCTACTACTCCTTCCGTCCTGACTTATCTGACTTCCTAATAGATACCTAAAATCAGTCACCTCTAAATATTCGTCTCCTATGTTTATAAACACTTAAATTCTGCAAGGTGACAAAATCATACTAAGAAGTTATCATTAATCAAAAGCTGATATACCAACAAACGACAGAAATTGGTACGGTTCGGCCATTATAATGTTACCTATAGATCAACAAGTCATATAAATTGGGACATACGACCTATTTAAATGCAATATTAATTACCAATTTTCATTAGGTACGTTTTTTGTTATACCTACTTTTTAAATTATTATTGCTGGTATTTATTTTTCCCCTTCTCTCTGGTAGAATTACCCGGCTGTAAAACCGGGTATTCGGGCCATCTCTATAAAAAAGGATCCTACAATTTCAGATAGTTCGGTTACAGCGTCTCAAATTAACAACTTCGGGTTTTCGGAAATTAAAAATTTTCGTCAGCTTTTATTTAAATATTTAAATTTGAGTGTGAGCTAACCCGAGTTTTCTGGGATAAATAAGTTAAGAGGCTAGCCAAACAAAAATTTTCAAAACAATTGTTTATGACAGCATTAAAAATCAAAAATTAAACGTAGGAGTTAATTTTCATAAGTACGTACTTTATTCCAAACACAGAATTGAACTAAACAGTTTTTATATAGATACCTAATATTTACAATAATAATCGAAATTGAAATTGATACGAGAGTAGATGCAAATAACCTAGTGCTCTGTTTATATAAACAACAACAGGATATTGATATTCCACCGGAATATTAATTTCATTTCGCGATTGAATTTGTGTTATTTCAACTTTCAAAATGATAAAATTTATGCAGAAAGCAGCGAAAACCTTTTACATATGGGTAAAATAACAATACATAATTGCTTTATCTAAAATTGTTAACCAGTTATTGAGATAAGCTTCACGTTATTTCAATTACCTATTATCGCTTGGGAAGAATTGAACGCGTTTTAATATTATTTTTTATCTGACAATGAAATATTTATTTGCAAAATTTTACTTAAATATACAGGGCATAATTGGTCATTCATACACGTATAC
>NW_020439710.1:0-9068 GCF_000699045.2 Agrilus planipennis
TTTCAAGTCAAGAACCAGCTTATTGTAAATGCAACTGTGACATTTTTCTTCGACTTAAGGACACTCTTTCAGGTAGAATGGCTTATCGTTATTAGCATACCTAGCAGGTATTAGATACCTGGTGTGGCACTTGACATTGACAGAAATAAATTATCTGCTTTATATACTTACTTCTATATAGATTGGTTTGACTTGCATTCCAGAAAAGTTATCAAAAGTGATACAAGTTGCCTATGCACTTTTATATTATTGTATAATTTTCTGTTGCATTTCGTATCGATTGCAGTTATCTATGTGTATGTAATCTAAAGTAGTAATTATGCTTTTGTAGAGGAGTTGAATGCACAATCTAAAAAAAATTTATGAGTAGCTATACAGGGAGCTTTCAAAAAGTAATAAGAATACAGTTGAACTTCTGTAACTCGATAAAATAATGTTACCCTATTAATATTGTAAATGCGAATGTGAATTAGTTTGTTTGTTTATTACTATTTCACGCCTTAATTATTGAGCCGATCATCATGAAATTTTATATACACATTATCAAAGGTACAGCAAAGGACATAGGGTGCCCGCTATCTAGAAAAAAAAATACTGTTCCCGTGGGATAAAAAAATTTCTTTTCATCTCGACAAAGATGCAAGATTCTACACAAAATGACGTTAAGCTAACCTAACCTACAAAATTAGAAATACCACTTTTATCCTGATGATCCTAGTTAGAACTTAAGAACAAATTCATCAAATTATTGTATTTTGGATGATTTTAGGATATCAGCGCGAGCGAAGCCGCTGGTAAGAGCTTGTGTATTATATTACGGATAACAGCAAACAAAGCGTCTAGTTTAAGATTATAAGGTTTCAGTAGGAAAAGACAACATGAACGAAGTACTTGTAACGTCTGACATCGTGATCTGGGGTTGTAAGGGTCTTTAGAGGTAGTCTTAACAACAACAACATTTATACGTAGAAGAGATGACTTTGGAAATGTAAGGAAATCCAGGAATTTTCCAACTAGAATTTTCTGACTGGTCACTTTCATATAGGAGGATCAAGTTAGGGAAGGTTAATTGTGTTGTTATTTATATTCATCTGTACGCATTCTAGCACCATCATCATCATCATCATAAGGCAGTCCTAAGACTTGTTGGACATGCGTCTCCATACTTTTATTTCTTGAACCCACCTTGTAGATGTCCAATCTTTTATTTCTTGTTTGGTTCCCTATTTTACTGGACACATCTGCTCTTCCTGAATCCCCTTTTCATTCGACAGGCTTAAAGGGGTTCATGTTTTTTTTTCTTTTCGACAAACCCCTCGTACACCCATGGTAACAGTTTGTACAATAACCGGCGAAATAACATTAGAACGACAGACCCCAGTTCGAAGCTATCAAGCATGGGTACATAAAGGTGTATGTACATAGGTACTACATGTATATAGACGGTTAAAAGCCAGCATCTCTTTATAAAGTTTTCACTTGATATCTAGACACATGTGCTCGAAGACTAAAAAAGCTTCGGGTTTCAGTTTCCAGCAATCGTGAGAAGTTTCGTTAATGAGTTGAGGTCGTATCGTGTGAAATAAAAATATAGTTGAATAGCTCGACAGTTTTTATATTGTTTTGTGTCATTTTTATGTGAAGATGGCCGGAGTGAACGACGGGGTTGAAGATAAAGAAGAGAAAGGTTTAGAAATGGAAACTTTTGAAAGATCGAATGGTACGGAAAATACAAAACGGTTTCAAGTGAAAAAAGTGAAAAGTAATGCTTCAGAACATCGCGTTCGATTATCGGAGAGGGATGAAAATGCGGGAGATAGAACGGAAAGCGAGGATGAAGACACTCACGTCGATATCAACGAAAGGACGCGGTTGAATTCGGAAAATGACACGAAGTATGCCAAAAGTTTTAGGTAAGTACAACCCTCCTTCTCCCTTAAAAACGCTTTTTAAATCAATCAAGAAACTATCACCGTCAAGGGTTGTTTAAAGGTTTTTTTTTTTCATTAACTTCGAAATAAATAATCAACAAGTGCTTTATACGTATTGGATGAGTGGGACGCTGTACTATTTTTTTTTATTTTTTACTTTGAATTTGAAATCACACAACACTTAACCGTTATCATAAAAAGGAAGAACAATTTTTATGAGATTTATCTATTAGCAATGATGAGCCAATGTCTTCGAAATTTAGTCGATAAGAATATTTCTTGTACTTATATAGTTAATTCAAAATAAAATATACGTAGGTTGGTACACAAGTAATAAATCACTTTTTTTTTAAATAATTGTTGTTTATGCATTGCAGCAATAAAATACTGACGTTTATTGCACGTTTCTGCTCGGTTATTATATAATTATAAATTAATTCCGATTCTAAGTATCCATAGTAGATTAGATTTTTGCACAACATTCAGGATATTCAACAAGCTTTCGTACTACATTGCATAAAGTTAGAATTTTTTTTGGAAAAAATTAACTGAGAATGAATCACGCTTGTTTACTTATTCGGTTAAAATACAAAAAAATGTTTTCATTTTCTTTTACAATGAACAATAAAAATCTGTACTTTGTCAGAATTGTTAATTTTTCACGTCTTATTTAAAATCGAATATATTCTTTTAATTTTTTCAGACTTAAAAGTACTAACGTAGGAGTCCTCTGTTTNTGAAGAATAAATAAATAAAAAATTATAATGTTTCGTTGATGTTTAAAAAATGAAATCAACAAAGGAAATTTGATAATTTGTCGCACCTGCAATCATTTTTATCTGACTTTTATTTCTTCGGCGGATCTATTCAGAACAAATGCTATCAATACCATCACACATATTTCTTCGCAGGCGTTTCCTTGAAACTAGAGCAAACACCTGAATTGTATAGCCATAATTAATTTGCATGCCGAACACAGAATGGAAGTTTACTGTTCAATATACTACAATTAGGTTGAGGCTTTTAAATTCGTATATTATGCAAACAATGCACACCAAACAGAGAATGAATTAATTTGTAACGTAAAACAGTACAAGCTAACAGGACCACCAACATCCCAAACCACATTAAGTCCTTCTCGTTCAAGAAGTCGTTTAACCAATGAAATTTCAAATCTTGGTTGACAGATTTTCAACGCGAGGGTTGAATGTAAACTGCTGAATATATTCACCATAATACCTTGCCTTAATCCTTGCTCGGTCATGAACTCATCGGTGATCGTATGTCCTGTTCTGACGACATTCCTACATGCCCTGTACATACTTTTTATAGCTTCTACTAATTTTCTGGTAATTTTTCTTTGTTTTAGTATGTTCCACAAGACCCGTCTATCTACACTATCAAACGCTTTTTCCAAGTCTAAAAATACTACACATGCTTCTAGGTGTTGATCTATGAGCTTTTCGGTAATTTGTTTTATTGTGAATATGTGGTCCCGTGTACTAAATCCTATTCTGAAACACACTCGCAGTGCCCGTATGCTGATTTTCTATTTTGTAAACCTGTGTTGTGTTATTTCCCTATAATTTTTGCAGTCCTTATTATCCCCTTTTTAAATATATGTATAACTACGCCAATCTCCCAATCTTTTGGTATTCCCTTTAGCTTCCATATTTTAGAATATAAATAAGTTTCTCGTCTTTCCCACTTCTCGTTTCAGGCCTAATGGAATCATACCCCGCTGCTCTTTCCTTTTTAATTTTATATATAGCTTCCTCAATCTCATTAGTTGTTATATCATCATCGTCGTCATTCTTTTCTTGTCCTTGTCCTGCATGTACTCATCCTTACCGAAGGTGCCCTTCCCTCTTATTTACACATAGTAACTCTTTAAAGTATTCCATCCATCTCTGTCGTATGCCAGTATCAGTTGTTAACACATTACCCTCTATGTCCTTAATCGCTGTTTCCACTCTTTTATCAACATTGCGGAATGATTTTACAGTTTCTTAGTCTATCAGAGTCTTTAATGTTCACAAACAGTGTCTGCAAGCTGACAAAATCATACTGATAAGGTATCGTTTATTAAACCCTAATATACCAACAAGCGACAGAAGTTGCTGTATCTTTTCATGATGTATGTATGTATATAATGTGCAGAAAGTTAAAAATAGAAAATAACATTTAATAAACGATAGTATTTGAAAGCATGTGCAATATGTTTAATTGTATCACAGCAGTCAACAAATTATTATATATAACTATTACATGTACATGCACTTATTTTTTTTCAGACAAATGACACGTGAAGCGTTACCGCGCCTGGACAATTACAGGAATATAATGTCCTTCCAGGCTGCTAATCGTCCAACCTTAGATGAATTGCATAATGCCACGTTATCAAACAAGGTAAAGTATGGAAACAGAAACTATATGTGTCGTACGTACACTGCCCGTCAAAGTAACGCCTGTACTTAATAAATGCGCGTTCACGCTAAGCGAGTACAAATACCGTTTGTTGCATAATGACAACTGAACGGAAGTGTCATTTTGAAACCTATTGACTCATCATCATCATAAAGTCGCCAGTCTTTTTGGAATGGAGACAAACCAAAATTTAAGCAATAATCTCATAACATGATTAATCCGAGTCATTACTTTATGATATCGATATCATCCTTGCAAAATCATCATCATAAGGCCATCAGTCCTAAGACTGGTTAGACACGCACTTCCACTCCTTCCTATCCTGAGCTAATCTTCGCATTTTCCTGAAACTGGATTAATCCACATCCTTAACTATTTACGAACAGTAATCTAATCTAGGTCTACCTCTATTCCTCTTAATTCCTGTTTCTGCCTCTAATATGTCTCTGACTAGACCATCTTATTGAACTCCATAGAGTCCACTGTTCTCCTATGCTTCCTAATACCTCCTTATTTCTAACCTCTATCCACGATATCCTAATCATTCGCCTGTAACACCATATTTCGAACGCTTTTAACATTTTCTTTTCCGCCGGGCCCACCGTCCATATTTTGCACCCGTACAGCACCTTTAACAATTTTGTCAAATTTCTAAATTGTTTGCGAGCATAGAAGTGACTTCTTTTTATTGAAGGCGACTCGACCCTGAGCTATCCTCTTCTTTATATCGCTCCTACTCCTTCCGTCCTTACTTATCCGACTTCTTAGATCCTTCCCTTGCATATTAGTATTTCAAATTTTATAATTTCCTTATTTGCCTCATGGTCCTAACATTCCACGCTCCGACTCGTGAAATATTGCACCTTCCTCTATTGCACTCATTGATGACATCACACGAGGTAGTCCCCGCCCAGACATCCGAATGGGGGACTAGTTTACATCAAGAGTGCTTTATCCCAAAGGATGCCATCATTCTAGTTTGATGTGTTTTTCTTGACAGATCATAATGTGGTGGCTTCCCGTTGCCTTCCACATCGCAGTATTGTGCATCAGAGTGCCATACCGATACTAATGATCTCTGCCATCCTGAATTCTGAAAGAGCTGCTGCTCTGCTTCAGGGACTTGTCTTAGTCTGGTTTCTCTTTAAGAACCCCCCCATTAAGGTTGAACCTATGATCAGGCTACCTAAATCAGAGCCGGGCAAACTCGGCTCTTTTGACTCCCGAGTGCTCCTCAGGTGTAGCCAAGGAGCTCCTCATTGATCCTGCGAGTGCGAGTGAGATAATTCTTTCCGTTTCTTATTCCTTCCATTTCGTAGGTGAGTCCCCTCTTCCATAGCCAAACCCAATAATAGTATTGCGAACGAAAATTTTCGTAGGTATTATTTCAGTTGGGAGAGAAGCTTCCCTTGTCTTCGGTATGAAGGGGCTTGATATGGGAGTGGAAGAGAGACGAAAAAGAGAAAGTAATATGGGTCATTACTGCTTACATTCTCGTATTCATTGAAGGGTATGGAGTGACTCAAACTAACCTCAGGTAGCGGCTCCTACAAAGTTGAAGTTTGCCCGGCTCTGACCTAAATCATCGAAACTCGCAAGCCCATCCACCCACTTTAAAAAATCAGGTACAGTCCATTTCAATTTGTTGGAATTGTGACCTTGAAGAAATCTGCGCGAAGATAGAAAGAATACACACTAGGCGTGAGCAAGACAGAAATAGTTGGAGCAAGCTTGAACGAGCAGACCTCTAGATGGGCGGTCTTAGAAGATCGGCTAGAAATGTACAGTACTAGACGAAAATATTTAGCAATTTCTTAAAACAAAAATGTATATAAATTGACAATAGAAAACAAAGCAAAAGTTTTATAGGTGTGTAGAGCGTTAANTTCTTTGGCAAAACCAGTTGGTTGGAGGCCCACCTTTAAGGTTTGCATACATAAGTAAGTACCACTGCGATCTAGTCCACTTTCTCGTTGCAGTATTACAACATGTGGCTGAGCTTAATGGGTGCCATTTTATGCGTACTCGTAATGTTCTTGATATCGTGGTGGACTGCCCTGGTTACCTTTTCAGTTGTACTTGCCCTTTACCTCTTCGTTTCGTATCGGAAACCCGGTAGCTTGTCAACTATTAATTGCTAATTGTAAATCATGGTTAACACGGTAATGATTTTAGATGTAAACTGGGGCTCGACAACTCAAGCCCAAATATACAGAAACGCACTACAGGCTGCACATCAACTCAACAACATTGAAGAGCATGTCAAAAACTACAGACCTCAGATACTAGTCTTGTCTGGGATGCCAAGCGCCAGACCAGCTCTGGTGGACTTTTCTAGCCTTTTGACCAAAAACCTTTCGATGTTGGTTTGTGGACATATCAATACAGTAAGGTCTGTCTGACGTGTAATAGCAGGTAGTAGATTTCAACTGTTTTAGAGCGTGTTACCGGAACGAGTAAGGGCAGTCTTGAATCACAAGGCAACGTCTTGGTTGAAGACGCACAAACTGAAAGCTTTCTACATGCAGGTGGACGGCACCACTTTTGAAGAAGGTGCAAAAGCCCTCCTCAAAGCCTGCGGAATTGGAAAGTTGAGGCCCAACATTCTTCTTATGGGACACAAAAACGACTGGCAAAAATGTTTGAAACAGGATTTAGATATGTACTTTGAAGTGCTACAGTACGTTATTTTATGGATAATAAAGGAGAATATATAATAAACGTTTATGCAATTTCTTCTAGCACGGCACTGGATCTGCACTTGGCAGTTGCCATCTTACGGCTTCAGCAGGGTTTGGAATTGAGTCGAAAGGCTCCCGGGGAAGAGGAGTTTCAAAGTTCGAAAATACGAAGTAACAGTTACGAATCAGTTCCAAGAAACAGGTCCTACGATCAACTTTCGCAAAGTAAAAAAATTTACTATCCTTTACGTATAGTATAATAATAAATATCTTTTCTAATTGATTTTGGCGTCAGTTAGCAGTACCAGTAATTTTTCCACTCCGGAAGCAAGAAAGAAGGCAGATACTGTAAGCTCGCGTCCTAATCCTGCTGAGGAACCTCAGAAGAAATTATTGAAATCTTCTGAGTTTCTTCATTCCGTGATGGAAGATAATAATGATTTACCGAAAGAAGTTGCGAGTCAAATGTTCCAGTTCCAAAAGAAACAGAAACGAGGAACAATAGACGTTTGGTGGTTATACGACGATGGGGGTAACTAAATAAACTATTATTGAAGTTTAAATAGAAATGAGCTAGGATGATTTTCTAGGTTTAACGTTACTGCTTCCATATATCATGAGAACAAGAAGGAATTGGAGCACATGCACCCTGAGAGTATTTACGCTAGCGAATAAGAGGAATGAATTGGAAGTCGAACAAAGGAATATGGCCAGCATGTTGGCCAAATTTAGAATTGACTATTCTGACCTCCAAATAGTACCTGATATTACTAATAAACCCACGGAATCTACACAGCAGTTTTTCGATTCGCTCATTGCTGATTTTCGAGAATCTAATAAAAACCCTGACGCGGGTAATTAAGTTCAATTGTTATAGATTACAGTTTTAAGTGTACAAGATAGGTCTAGTTCAAAAGTAGATTCTAATGTCTAAAAATTTGGAAGAGATAAGGACGTTCGTTGACCATATTAATTTTGTTTCAGCGACGATATCAGATTCAGAACTGCTATCAATGAAGGAGAAAACGAATAGGCATCTTCGATTACGTGAACTCCTTCTGGAGCACTCTCATGATGCAAGCTTTATTGTTATGACACTGCCCGTACCTCGAAAAAATGTGATATCAGCACCTTTGTATTTAGCCTGGTTGGAACTTTTGACAAAAGACATGCCGCCATTTCTTCTCGTACGCGGAAATCAGACATCAGTTCTAACATTCTACTCATAATTTATTATAATTTGTAATTTATTTACCTCAACATCCCAACAAGATTACAATATTAATATTTATTTATATGTATTATGCTACAGTACCTAATATAGCCAGTATTAATGAAAAGAGGGATTAGATAAAGATAAAATACTATGATAATTTTATTTAATATGACAATAGTCCATTGTATAAAGAGAAATTTACTAATATATAACATTAAACTAACCGTAATTCATCTATAATTATGACATTTTCAATAATTTTATAATATACAGGGGTTTTATACGTCATATATTAGATATGTAACCAATTATACACTCGGATGTTAACATGTAAACCCATCTACCTCTTTGAAATTGTTTAACACCAACTCAAATACGCCAAAATTAGCGTACTGTAATTAAAAATAGGGATCCATTGATAACATGATGGAAACCAAAAGTAGGCACACTTGATAGCTTCATCTCTTAATTATATTACACGTTTGAATGGCCAGATAGTGAAGTACAAAGTCTTTCAAATGTAGAAAGAAGAAACCTAATTTTGTGAAGCGCGATGACAGTTGTCAATTGTTAACTATATGACAAAAGAAAAACAAACATCACGCCTAGTATGGTTTTATTATTGATGACTGTACCAAAAAAGGAATTAAACTGGATATTTATTGAAATATTGAAAGTAAAACAAAATACGTTGAGGAAAAGTCAAAGATAATGAATTAAATTTATATTTGTAATAAGTTCTATTTGATAATCCGAAGAGGTACTCTTTCAATTACGACTAAAAATACACAAAAGGAAAAAGCAATTACAAAG